>NC_085039.1:9219504-9247820 GCF_963692335.1 Osmerus eperlanus
TGTGTGTGTTGTGTGTGGGGGGGGGGAGAGGTGTGTGTGGGGGGGGGAGAGGAGGTGTGTGTGTGTGTGGGGGGGGAGAGGTGGTGTGTGTGGGGGGGGAGAGGAGGTGTGTGTGGGGGGGGGGGAGGTGGTGTGGGGAGGTGTGGTGTGGGGGGGGGTAGAGGAGGTGTGTGTGTGCGTGTGTGTGGGGGGAGAGAGGAGGTGTGTGTGTGCGTGTGGGGGGGGGGGGGAGAGGAGGTGTGTGAGTGTGTGGGGGAGAGGGAGGTGTGTGAGTGTGTGGGGGAGAGGGGAGGTGTGTGTGTGGGGGGGAGAGGAGGTGTGTGTGTGGGGGGGAGAGGAGGTGTGTGTGTGTGGGGGGGGGGGAGAGAGGTGAGTGTGTGTGTGGGGGGGGGGAGAGGAGGTGTGTGTGTGTGTGTGGGGGGAGAGGAGGTGTGTGTGTGTGGGGGGGGGGGGGAGAGGAGGTGTGTGTGTGGGGGGGGGAAGGAGGTGTGTGTGTGTGGGTGGGAGAGGGGAGGTGTGTGTGTGGGGGGGGGGGAGGTGGGTGGTGTGGTGTGTGGTGGGGGTGAGGGGAGGTGTGTGTGTGTGTGTGGGGGAGAGGGGTGTGTGTGTGTGTGTGGGGGGGAGAGGAGGTGTGTGTGTGGGGGGGAGAGGAGGGTGTGTGTGGGGGGGGAGAGGAGGTGTGTGTGTGGGGGGGGGGGGAGGGGTGTGGGGGGGGGGAGAGGAGGTGCGTGTGTGTGTGGGGGGGAGAGGGGAGGTGTGTGTGTGGGGGAGGGTGTGGGGGTGAGGAGGTGTGTGAGTGTGTGGGGGTGAGGGGAGGTGTGTGTGTGTGTGTGGGGTGAGAGGAGGTGTGTGTGTGTGTGTGGGGGGGAGAGGGGTGTGTGTGTGGGGGGGGAGAGGAGGTGTGTTGTGGGGGGGAGGTGTGTGTGTGGTGGGGGGGGGGGTGTGGGAGGGTGTGGGTGGGGGGTGTGGAGGGGAGGTGTGTGTGTGGGGGGGAGAGGAGGTGTGTGTGTGGGGGGAGAGGAGGTGTGTGTGGGGGTGAGGAGGTGTGGTGTGTGGGGGAGGGGAGGTGGTGTGTGTGTGTGGGGGAGAGGGAGGTGTGTGTGGGTGGGGGGGAGAGGAGGTGTGTGGGGGGGGGGAGAGGAGGTGTGTGTGTGTGGGGGGGGGGAGGGGTGTGTGTGTGTGGGGGGGGGAGAGGAGGTGTGTGTGTGTGTGGGGGGGGGGGGAGGGGTGTGTGTGTGTGTGTGGTGGGGGGAGAGGGGGTGTGTGTGTGTGTGTGGGGGGGGGGAGAGGAGGTGTGTGTGTGGGGGGGGGGAGGAGGTGTGTGGTGGGGGGGGGAGGGGGGTGTGTGTGTGGGGGGGAGGGGTGGGGGTGAGGAGGTGTGTGAGTGTGTGGGGGAGGGGGGGTGTGTGTGTGTGTGGGGAGAGGAGGTGTGTGTGTGTGGGGGGGAGAGGAGGTGTGTGTGTGGGGGGGGGAGAGGGGTGTGTGTGGGGGGGGGAGAGGAGGTGTGTGTGTGTGTGTGGGGGGGGGGGGAGGAGGTGTGGGGGGGGGGGGAGAGGAGGTGTGTGTGTGGGGGGGGGGAGAGGAGGTGTGTGTGTGTGGGGGGGGGGGGAGAGGAGGTGTGTGTGGGGGGGAGAGGAGGGGGAGAGGAGGTGTGTGTGTGTGGGGGGGAGAGGGGAGGTGTGTGTGTGTGTGGGGGGGGGGAGAGGAGGTGTGTGTGTGTGTGTGTGGGGGGAGAGAGGAGGTGTGTGTGTGCGTGTGGGGGGGGGGGAGAGGAGGTGTGTGCGTGTGGGGGGGGGGAGAGGAGGTGTGTGTGTGTGTGGGGGGGGGAGAGGAGGTGTGTGGGGGGGAGAGGAGGTGTGTGTGTGTGTGTGTGGGGTGGGGGAGAGAGAGATGAGGTGTGTGTGTGTTGGGGGGAGAGAGGAGGACAACTGGGGTACAAGGGCTGTCACTGAAGCTTCTCTCATAACAAGTGGAACCAAAACACAATCTCTTGCACAAACAGACAAATATACTCAACCACATCCAGAATCACACCTTCAGAAATCCCCACGCAATTTTTTTTCTTCTTCCTTTTTTCTCTTCAACAAATGTTCATCCATTTCCTCTCCCCCGCCTCTGGGTTTCAGATCGACGGCTCCACTCTGCGCACGCTGTGCATGCAGCACGGCCCCCTCATCACATTCCACCTCAACCTGACCCAGGGCAACGCGTTGGTGCGCTACAGCTCCAAGGAGGAGGCCGCCAAGGCCCAGAAATCCCTGCACATGTAAGACGCACCTCCACAGATCACCGAAGCCGAGCCTGTTTAAAAACCTTGTGTTCGGTTAGTGAGAGGGGTGTGTTCGATGTGTCACCTTGTCCCTCCCCCCTGCTCCCAGGTGCGTGCTGGGGAACACCACCATCCTGGCCGAGTTCGCCGGGGAAGAGGAGGTCAACCGCTTCTTTGCACAAGGCCAGTCGCTCCCGCCCACCACCAGCTGGCAGGCCAACCCGGGCACCAATCAGACGCGGATGGGCGGGGCGTCGCAGTCGCACGCCATCGGCCACTGGAGCAGCGGCGGCGGGGGGGGCGGGCTCGGAGGCAAGACGGGCGGCGGCGAGCTGCTGTGGGGGGGCGTGCCCCAGTACTCCAGCCTGTGGGGGCCCCCCGGCGGAGACGACGGGCGCGGGATAGGGAGCCCCACCCCCATCAACACCCTGCTGCCTGGAGACCTGCTGAGTGGGGAGTCCATGTAGGTCACACTAACCACAACAGCTCCCCCCACCCACCCCCCGCTGTGCCTGCCAGCAGAGGAGAGAGAGGAAAACAAATAAAACATTTCAACTAAACAGGAGCAAAACCAAGCAAATCATGTGGCGATAATCAGTATCAATTGAACTGTGAATCGTATAGCAGAAGGATGGGGTCTTCACACACAAGACTGCAGACCCCAGTCCCTTCTAGATTTACCGTGTCTTTTTATGTCCGAGTTCTTTTAACACTGGGGGGAGATTTACTCGTGTTCCTGGAATACAACAGAAGAAACACATGAGACAGAGACAAATGACTCAATAAAAAGAGAACCTTTTAAGGGATTTTTTTTTTGTTTCACGTAAATATTGTGTGAAGTGTCTTTAGTTTTGTTTTTCAAAAAAAGCAATCGAAGAAGCTGCCATTTGAAAACGTTCCTTCGCCCCTGAATCCCAAATTAAAAACAAAACTACCATTCCCAGCATGCCCGTGGCCAACGATAGGGTTCAAAGACCTTTTTACTTATCATGTTCACATTCGTTTTCTCAGCACTAATATTAGCCTTAAGTGCTCTCTGGCCCAGGTTCTTCTCAAGACGCCTTTTTTTTTGGTTTGGTTGTAAAACCGAAGAAAAAGTTGCACAGTGTCATCTCTGAACCAGCAAGCGGGGCAGGACACTAGAGACGTATACCAAGTCAGACTGCAGTATGAGGCCTGTCTGCGCTGGCCCTTACCAAACCATTTCCGATTGATTGTTCACAAAGGGAATAACACTGCTGTTTCTACATTTCTTTTGTATTACCCGGGGCGCAATTTTTTGATATATATATATGAATCGCAACATAAGCTGAGAGAAGATGAATGCGTCTGCTCATTGAGTGTACACATGGAGTTTCTCTGGTGGCACCTAATCATCATAGACGTCTGTAAGTCCAGACCCCCCCCCCCCCTTCGCTGAGAAGAAGACCTAACTTCTACTGTGCTCACCTGCAGTACTACAGGTGCTTGTCCACGCACGGGTCGGCTCGTCAATTCCGTTTCCCTCGTCCGGTAGGGTCCACCGCCAGTTCCTGGGGGGGGGGGGGGGGGGGAACCAAGCAAATGAAATGACTTCACCTCGACAGTTACATAGTGCAATATACGCCACAGACTCTTCCGTCCACAAGCAAATCCACCAGAGCTGGTTCCTCCAGACTTTTCCTTTGGTGATGGGATCGAAACAAATCTATTTTGGGACTACAAAAAAAAAAAAACCTTCTTGAAACATGGATCCCTTCCAGACCCCTAACACCGCCTCGCCCCCAACCCTGGGACTGTTGGGCCAAACTCTGCATAGAGGAGGAGCTGGTATTAACTGAGTGTTCAGAGGCTGTTCTGCAGTCTGAACCCACTCGTACACAGCTAGGGGTACGCAGGAATGCACTGCACATCCTCTCTGCACACCACAGACACACCCAACTGAGACAGCTGGGGTTATGGAGGGGCTGGGGGGGTCTGGCACAAAACCAAATACGAGAGGTTTCTTCTAATGCAGTAGATCTATGAGTATTCCTTGCATTTGGTACTGTACAACAACAAAAAAACATGACAAACCTTGACATGACCTTTTTCTATTTCAAAGGGTTTTACCATAGCACTTACGAAAGAGCAAATCGCTTCAACTGCAATCCAATAAATCAGAAAAAGGAGCTAAACTAAACAACAACAAAAAACAAAAAAAAAAAACAACTCCTGCTCCTTTTTTGTACTGTATCTAGACTTGGAAATATGTCTGGCATACTAAGTTGTTCCACTTTGGTCCAAGAACTTGAAATGGACAAGAATGAACTTCAGAAACGGTAGCAGGAGGAAAAACTGAAATGTACTATCGTAAAAAGACAAAAAAAAAACAACAAAAAAAACTGCGGTGTATGATTGTTTTTTTTTTTTGGTATTGTTTTTTTTTCCCTCTTCTTTGAACAATATCAAAGTGAATATCACTGTTACTCCAAATGTTTAGCCTTGGTTGTGTCCAGAGGCGCTAGACATGCAATGTTACCCGTCTCCGGCGCCCGCCAGTGGGTCGGAGTTGGGGTGGAGATGGGGAGGGTCCACTGAGTGCCTCTCTGCTGTGGTGTCCTTGGCGTCGGCCGGGTCGGTTGGTAGCCCTCCGCAGCACTTCCTCCAGGGCTGGCACCAAGCCCCCCCCCCCCCCCCCCCCACTGGACCCCTCTCCTCAGCCCAGGCAGGAAACGGCTCCTCCAAGACTGGCCAATCAACACGGAGCTGCCGAGCCGCCTGCCAGCACTCGACCGCCGTCGTCGCGCCCTCTCCCGTCTCCCCCTCCTTTCACACAAAGATCACTTTAGCTGGAAGTCGAGACAGTCATATTTCTGGAATTTGCCAGTGTTGTTTTGATTTGAATGATTTCTTTTTGTATTATTTTTTTTTTTTGTTGTTGTTGACCTATTTGATGTTGTAGATTTGTTTTGTCGTGTGTCTACATGCAGTGGTCTTCAAACCAGCTGCTGAACTAGCCCTTCACTGTTCATATGCAGAAAACACTTTGGTCAGAGGTGCCTCTGCAATTTCATCCTGTGTATTGAATGCAAAACAAGGATCAATACTGCAGACTGTCGTTGATTGTCTAATCGTTATTACTGATCATGCTTTGGTGTTGTTTCGGGACAGTATTCTGTAGTACTTCCAGGTAGTATGTCCAGGCGCGTCTCAGACGGGGTGAGTGTGTCCCGGCCCTCGCTGCTCCGCCTGCCCGCTGACTGTCCCCACCCCCACGCCGCCCTTTGCCTAGCTGCTACGCTACCCCCATCCTCCTCTCTAACCCTGCCCAGACCACCGGCCCCGAAACGGACCAGACAGGTCCCACGACTCTGTTTCTATGCAAAAACTAGAGGCTGGGGCCCTTTACAACGTGCCAATCCTGGTTTAGGACTGGCCACTCCTCCCAGAGCTAGACCCCCCCAGCCCTTCTGTTGGCTCCCGTTCAGCACCTCAAAATGGCCGCCTCTCCTGTAACGCTGGGCTAAACCACAAACACTGTCATGGTATTCCTGACCCTCCCTTCTGGTGGGGTGGTACAGGAGGAAGGCAGGCCTCTGTCATTCTCTTTACTGTGCTGAAGAAGACATCTCCTTGTCAGCTTGATCTCAGGGTAGGAGAGACAACTTTAAGACTTAACACAGCTCTCTTGGTCCTGTCCTTACATTGCGGGAGCTGTGAAAGTCTTACACTAAAGGCCCGCTGTGCGTTAGTCGGCACAGACCTTACGGCCAAGCGGGGAAGGGTTAGTAATGGACTTCCTTCCCATTAGGTGGCCTGCTTGTTATGTCACAACCTAGAGACCCACTCTGCATGCAAGAGATGCCAACTTAACCCTATGTGCCAATACAAGCAGTCCCAAGTCAAGACTATCTTGAGAAAGAACTCTTCTCCCAGTGTGGGGGATTGTTGAGAACCTTCCGGAGAGAGCGAGGGGGACAGGAGGGATCAAAACGGGCAGCGACACCTCATCTCGGAACAACTGAGATCATTTGTTTTGTTTGGCTTTTCATGGGGGAATGCCCCGTTATGGAGTATATCTCTACTCAGTTGGTGGTTCCAGTATGCTACGGTGCACAGTTGATGGGTAATCCCGGGTACATATTTTTTTAAACCAAAAATTAAAATCGCATTTTAAAACATCATTTTTATGACGTTTGACAAAAAATCTTAATCTAAACTGAGGAAAAAAGACAAAAAAAATATATATATGTAAAAAAAAAAAAAAAAAAAAAGCTCTGCACTTCTAGCTGAAATGTCTCCAGTTAACAGCCTCTGCTTCCATCCATCCCGGGAGCGGACTGCAGGCTGGGGTGCCTTTTAAGTGGATGCTGTATTTATCCTATTTGTTTGTGTTCCGCTCAAAGTGGTCTCACAGAACTGTACATTTCCACAGACCAGGATAGCTTGAGCCTCACTGTATCACCCCCTACATCTCAAGAGGTACAAAGTCTTAAGAGAATTTAAAAAAGTAAATGAATAAACGGAGAGAGAGGGGAAGAAGGAAAAAAAAAACGAACAGGAAAAGGCTACCTTTTAGGGACATGCAGTCCTGCAGCACACTAGCAAAAATCACTATTGCCTGTTTCTGTAACTGCCTTGATCCAAGCTCAGACAGACCCATCCCCCTGGTCATCCAGGCATCCTGCTCCACAGTGGTGCCACACCATGGTGCACCAGCACTGAGAGGTACTCAGCCTCTCAGCAGCTCCACTATTGAGTACAGTATACAAGACTACGGTGTGTGGTAGCACACCTATGACACCTTGATCTCAATCTTAAGTTTTTCCTTTGCAAAAGTCTGGGTTTAATTCAACTGAAGATGAGCAATATGTATTCCCACCCCCACCTCCTCCCCTCCCAAGCTACGTGAAAGTACGAAGGGAAGATACATGGTGGGGTTTAAGTGATACTTGATGGATCAAGAGAAATGTCTAAGTGGATATGCACGTTCTGATTTGATGAAACATATTACAGTACCATTAAGTGCTAGTACTGTATTGGTATTTGTCCTTGGACTAAGTAGAACTACTCAACCTGAAATCACCAGTTTGAATGCATACTTTACCCAGTAGAGAAAAAGATCATAAACATATCAAAACAAAAAATATTAAAACACAAATACTTGAATTAAGGAGCGCCAATAACGTAATGTGAAGTCTTTAGTATTTTTTTTTTGTCTGACTTGTACACTTCCGAGCTTTTCGAAAACATCAGTACAAAATATTGCATTAAGTTTTAAACAGATTAACAATATCGGAAAGATAAATGCAAAAATCATTGATGTGTACTTGAAAGTCAGGTGTGTATGAATGTTTGTGCAAATGTTGTATTTCTTTTTTTAATTCTTTTATTCAGATATGATTTTTTTTTTCTTTGTTGCTTGTTGAAAACTATATTCTGATAGACATTGTTATCTTCTAACATTGCACTGAGTGTCATCAACCCCTCACTCAGCTAATTGTAGATAAACAAGACTAAGTACTGAGGGAAGATGGTGACAATTCACGTGTTAATGTTTACTCAAGGACTTAATGGAAAAAAGTTTTTTTTGTTGTTCTTTTAACTGTAAAATGTTTATCTACCTTATAGTGGCTTTTATTGTTGAATAATCCCAATGAGGGTTATCATTGAGTATTGCACCATTTTGTTCTGATTATAAACAAAAAGAAATAAAAAAAAAAAGAAAAATAATTAAGGGAAAAAATAATCTAAGAACTGTGGCCATAGATAGTTGTAGAAGGAGTAGTAATCCCTGTTAACTTCATGGAGAATTGGAAAGGGATGATGTGGGGAGGTGAGTTTGTTACAAGACTCCCTTCAGAGGTGCCTATCTTCTCTGTTCTTGTTTTGCAAAAGCCACCTGTCGTTTACAAGCATTTCATTTGTCTGGAGTTCAAGGAAAACTGAGTTTCTAACAGGAATGTTGAAAACAACGGACAAATTCCATCTTCCATCAAATGAATATGAAAACTTGCAAAATGAAGATTTATGCTACTTTCAGAACTCTGGGATTGATCAGTGTTGAGTCGTATTTCAATTTTGATTTATCTGTTGATGTCAAAAGACTATATAACTCTGTATGTATTGATTTGATTTTGTCGTCTGTAAACAACGCAATTTGCTCACTATCTTGCACACTCATGAAAGACGTGGAGCTTGTCTCAGGAAGGCCAGGGTTCCAGAATACCAACTTCGTCATTTTGATTAGAATTTTTTTGGGTGGGAATAAAATAAGAAAAAGCATAACTCCAAGCACTGAAGGATATGGGCGAAACTGAATATTAATAACTTTTTTTTTTTCAAAAAGTCCGTAGCAGTTACATATTTACCAAATAAAGGACTGAAATCAACTTCTTTTTCCAAAAAGAGAAAAAAAAAATAGTGCTTTACATGTAAAATTGCTTTACATTTAAATAAAAATGATCAATGGTGGTTGCTTGTCAAGACAGTGACAGGACACGTTTATTTTCTTTGAGGTTCCATCCTGTAATGTTCAGGAGCGTCGTGCATTACTCTCCCTCTCGTCATTATTATGTTTAAACATCTGTTCCTGAGGCAGGTATTTAATGAGTTTCTTATGTGACATTGATGGTTTAGGAGACAGACTGAAGTGGAGGGAAGCTGGTTTGAAAAGGATCATGATCTATGCACAAGTAGGAAGGAGGGGGGGGAGTCCCGGGGCCTGACGTTCTCGAAGGCCTCCACGACCCGTACTCTGGTGTTCAGGGTTTGACCTGTGTTTCCGTTTTTTTTTTTTTTTTTAGCTCGCATTTCGCAACGTTCCTTCCCCCCCCCCCCCCCCTCCTCATCAACCATCATTATCGTCATCTTACTTTATGGCAAAACTTTGCATTGCATTTCGCCATGCTGTGTAATCCTTAACCAATGAGCGCTTCTCCTTCTGCTAAAGCACTGTGGGTTCTACTGAAAAAAAGCCCATGACTTCTAAGGCTGTCCGTTTTTTAAAGGGGAGGATTATGGGGGGGTGGGGTAACGGGGGTACTTTGCCTTCTGCCTTTTCATTTTAAAAACGTTAAGGAAAATGTCTGTAACTGAGATAAAAGTTGTGGCTTTTAAATGTTGTTCTTTTCTTCCTCCTCATAGAATGTGATTGTTAATGACATACACCGGAAAAAAAATGTTTCCATTAATTATGGAGCTTCTTTCGGACTATATTAATAAATTGCAATTTTTTCTTGGCTGTTAAGAAGTGTCTTACTATTGTGAATTCTTTTGAATATATACCTTTATTTTTATCGTAAAAAAACGGTCTTACAATTGCATGTGGAATATAATAGACAATGTTCATATAAAAAGCAGTTAAGTTATTATTGCACTCTGAAGCAAAGCCAAATACACATCCTCCCTAGAACCTACATTTAACATGGTAGTATGTACATTTTCTCTCTTCACGTAAAATAATATTAATGCCACTGCAGTGCACATTTGAAAGCAGATAGAAGCTTATGATAGCGCACCGTCCACATTTCTTATTGACATTAAGGTGCTTCAGTTCCCATTGGCACAGAGTGAAGAAGCTGTAATCCAGATCCCTGTGTGTGTGTGTGTGTGTGTGCGTTGTGTTGACGAGAAGGGCTGACCTCACTTCTGACGGCACGCTCTAGGTAGAACCCCCCCAGCCCCTGGGATCACTCGTAGTGGTTCTCCTTCTTCACACCACCGTTGCTGTACAGCGAAGCATCCGTTTCCTCCAGGTGGTAAGGGGCCAGTTTACTGTTGGGTGTCCTCACCCCAACCATTTCCTCATAGATGGCAATCTGGGGTTGAGCTTTGACACGGTGGCGAGCCTTCCCCTGAGAAGTGAGAGGAAGTGTGAAGATTAAATCAGTACCATCAACAGGTGAACACGAACAGCAAGTGAGACCTTTCGAGTTTCCTATGTGAAACTAGACAGGCGTGCAAAGTTCAACGTTCTGAAATGTGTTATTAAGAGAGCATCACGTCAAGACCTCACCAAGCAACCGTCACATTGTCTACTCTATATCTGAATTTAAAAACGCTGTATGTATATACGTGCATGACGCAGCAGGAAAATTTGTTGATATCATTTATAATCATATAAAAGTCCTACTCACTCGATAGACCATCAACAAGACCAACAGGACGATGAGGAGTAACAGGCCAACGGCTGCAAAGGTGGCGTACAGTAAGGTGGAGTAGCTTGAACACTGGCAGTTACCATCTGGGAAGACAAAAAAATCCACATGGCCGCTTAGACACCCAGAAAATACAGCAAGCCATCGCTTCAATTCGGACCTGTTTATACAGTGAAAACCAATTCACCATCGGAAAATCTGTTACTGTATAAGCCAGATTGCATTTTTTTTTAAGTGGTCTTCTTTGGTAAGTAGGTTACTGTGAAGGTGCCTTAAACAGAAGTACATAAAAACCTTTAAAACATTTAGACGTGACCTCGCTCCAGTACACCTGACTCAAATGAATGGGTCGTTATCAAGCCTAGCAGAACACTGATCACCGTTCATTTGAATCAGGTGTGTTGGAGCAGGGAAACATCTAGAACATACCAGACAGTATAGGCTCTGAGGGCCAGGGTTGAAGAGCACTGACCAAGAAAACACCAACCCTGCTGTCAAGCTATAATGGTGGCAGTTGTACCACCACACCTTTCATTTAGTCACACATTCTTTCTGAAGTCTAACATATACCAAGCGCTTGTGGACAAACAGGTTTTAGGAAAGAGAAAAAGGTTAACGTGGGGGGGAAAAAACATGTTCAGATATGGAAGGAGCAGTTGATTAAGCGCACGAAACGACCAGGAAAGCAACAAAGCACTTGTCCTATTGTGACTTGTGTGCCTACGAACAAGTCCTATGTCCCCCAAGCCGTACGACAGGACCCACCTTGCACCGACACAAAGTAGGCCTGCATCCCTAGCGTGGTGCTGTGGTCGGGCTTGTCTGGAAGCAGCAGCTCGCAGCTGTACAGAGCGCTGTCCTCGGGCTTCAGGTGGAGCAGGGTGAGGTTGTAGGCCAGCCCGCTGGGCACCGTGCCCAGGTGGAGCCTCTCCGCGGGGAACGGGGAGGAGGTCTGGCTGTCCGGGGGCCGCTTGGAGTGGAACAGCACCTCCGCCTCGTACTGGCCCTGCCGTCGCCTCTTCAGACTCACCCCCTCCATGGGCCCCGTCCCCCCGCGCGGGGTGAGGCAGGGGAGCGAGGCCGAGCCCCCCGCGCAGGCCTTTATCAGCCCTACGTCCAGAGAGTCTGTGACATCTCCGGCAGGAAGGAACAGACAGGGATGCTTACTCCTGCTCTGGCTGGAGTTGGGGGGGGGGGGGGTTGGCCCTGGGGCCACGGAGGGGGGGAACAAGAGGAAGGCTATTCTTGCGAGGAAGCAACTGCAGGACGCATGATAAAGAGGCCCCAGCGGTCTAAATGACTTCTCGCAACAACAACAAAAAAACACACCGTCCAAGTGAAGCTACAACACAAGACTCGCACAGAGGAAGTGGCACTGATGTGTGAATAAGTCTCTTGGTACAGTGAAAGTACCAAGTCAATTACGAAATACAAGTTTGCTACTGATAAACTATTATTAAAAAAAAACGACAGCAGGCCACCTGCGAAAGAAACACAGGAGATGCTTACCTGCGTCCGAAACGTGGAGGAAGTACTCCGTCTCGCCGGGGACGTCCTTGTACAGGATGCCGTCGATGGTGAACACGCAGTAGTAGAGGTCAGAGTCTCGGCCCTGGAGCTGGGCGAGGGAGACTTCCACCTGCCCACTTTCAGGTTTTCCCTTCACGTCGATGCGCTGCTCGTTATTGGGGAAGTGGGGCGGGTTGGAGTTTGACAGATACATGACTTTGCCGGGCTGGAGCCACTTGCGGTAGAGGCCGAGGCCAATGACTTTCTCGGCGGTGTTCTTGTGCACGCATGGAAGGATGGCAGAATCACCCTTGCTTTTGTTCAGGACCTGGACTTCACCACACACTAGAAGAGGAAAGACAAAATCATCAGTATCTGACTATGAAGTTATCTTAAGAACTTTGGTGCTAGCACACGGTCGAAGGGGTCACCACCCCCAGGGTTAGTTGGGGCCAATCCTAAAGGAAACATGAGTCATTCTGTCATTCCCTTTTAGTGTTGGTAGTAACAGTTGTAAGTAGTAAAAAATATAAATTATATCACTAACACAGTAACCCGATTCATCCATTCAACACTTTTAATCAAATACTCCCCCCCAACTGAGGGGTTTAACCCTTTGATACACAACATGGGTCTAAAGTGACCCGACAGAGTTTACATTTTCTATATCTTCGCAATAAATTAATTGAATCATTTAGTATTCCAGGTGTTCAATTAAATTGTTTTTAATCATCAAGTCCTTATTTTCATTTCTTTCTTTATGAATAAAAATCATTTTTGTATTACTACCCCTATAATGCACAGCAAAAACAAGATACTTAATGAATATCTAGAATATTAAATAATTAAATTAATTGATTTCAAAAGACATGGCAAAGAAACAGCTATACATTTATATCATAGGAAAATGAATGCAGGTCGTTTTAGACCCATGTTGTGCATTAGAAGGGGTTTGCATCTTGTGTATCAAAGGGTTAATAAAATGTAGTTATGTAATAAAATGTGCATTCATTCCAAACCATAATCAGGTGTATATTCAGTACTTACCCAGCACAGCAAACGTGAGGATCAGCGTGCCAGCAATCGCCCTCATTGTCTCTACTACACTTTCACTAACGCATCAAATAAGAAGCAGGCATTCAGTGACATCAGGGAGCTGGGCTTCAAGGACTTTTGATGACAGGAGTGGGGTGGAGGAAGAGTTTAGGGCATGGCTTTCTGGTAGAGGAACTACCAGACAAGCACCACTGACAAGCCTCCGCCCAACAGGAAGTGGGATGCGCAATGTAGCGCAGACGAAAACCAAGTGAGCTCGGGAGCTTACTTGAAACCTAGGGGTATGTTAATACAGCGCTACCTGCAATAATGGCGGACAGATCATCCAGTCCCATAAGTGTAATATTTTCGGCTAAATAATTGATTAAAAAAATTATGACAGCCTTGTTTTGTGCTCTACACAGTCCTGTACATATGTATTTGCAACCATGTTCTTAATTGAAACTTTTGCAACCATGTTCTTAATTGAAACTTTTTTTATCGCTAGTTTGCTACGCTAAGCGTTGCATTGCTGAGTTGCACAACAGTCACGCATTTCTCTGATTATCCTTGAATGGACTCCATGCATGTCTAGTTTTAATTAAACTATTAGCAGCGAATTTCAAACGAATTTCGTTTGATATCAGTGCATAACACTATTGCTTTGGAGACATCGATATACGTAACCGTAACCAAGTGGTGTCTCATTTCATAGGGCTATGTAGCCCTTACCCCTCAGTTTCGAGACACAAGGGCTAGGGGTAAGGCGTAGGGCTAAGACAGAGTATTGGGATTCGGCCTAAGAGTCCCAAGATGTCACATTCACTCACAGTTATGGTGCATCTCACTTTCTGGTCATAGAGCTTGCAGTCTAGACTTAAGTGCTACTAAGATTTTCACATTGTGTACAAATATGTGTACAGAGAAATAACTAATTACAGCATTAACAAACTAATTAACTGTTTTTGGAATACATTAATTTTCCTTTCATTCTTTTCGAAAAACGACAGCGCTGGACGCTCACAAATTTCTTCGAATAAAAGGACATTTCATCAACTCAGACATGTGATCCCACGCACCACCCTGAGCGGGAAATCCCCCTGAAATCAGAAGCTCCTCTACCACGTGACACCGGGGCTTGATTACCACATGGCAATCGTGACAGACGTTACTTCACTGACCAATGTGACAGACATGACACCTCCGCATGCACGTGCTCTGCAAACATGTGAAGCTTGCCATGTCTTACATGAATGGCAGCAGGCTACATATTGAGATGTCATGCTTAATTAAGGTGTAGGGGGTCAGATGGCTGAGCGGTTAGGGAATCGGGCTACCAATCAGAAGGTTGCTGGTTCGATTCCCAGCCATGAGAAATGACGTGTCCCTGGGCAAGGCACTTTACCCTACTTGCCTTGGGGGAATGTCCCTGTACTTAATGTAAGTCGCTCTGGATAAGAGCGTCTGCTAAATGACTAAATGTAAGGTGCAATAATTGACCCCCACCCCCTCCTTGCCCTCCAAAACACACATTACAACAAGAGAATACGAGGCACTATGCCATCTAGTGGCATGCTACTTCAGAATAGTGCAGACACGCATGCACTGGCTTCAACAATGACACATCCCATAATATGGTTAAGTATGCAAACCCTTTATTCATATGGTATAGGCATTCAAACATAGTACTTTGATCAAACACATTAGTACTTCGACAGTATACCGGTGACAACCCAAGTCACCCACAACAACGTCCAATCAGCTTCAAGATGTAATATCGAATTCGTACCGAGTCTACAATGTCTGGACAACGGCGGTTGAGAGTTGTTTAATGTGTCGAGTGCAATTTAGAACTAGTAGTACGAAGATAGCTAACATTTTGAAGTTGTGTCTTTTCATTCTTTTGTTTGGCATGTCTTGAGATCTTTCTAGGCGGGTGTCAATGCATATCAATACATAACAGCAAATATATAAATAAAATGCTCTCATTTCTATGGTGTGAATTCCCATGAATGCATCTAATCACAACTTGACCCATCAGTCAAAAGTTCCTTTGTGATTTCTACATGGTTGAATCCAATAATAATCTACTATCAATCTGGGTTGTGTGTACTGGTCAACTGGACTAGTCAAACGTGGCTATGACTGCCCTTATGACAGACTACTTACCCAATGAGAGTGAACATTTGTTTCCAGAGAATTTGCCCTCCTGAGTGCTTCAACGACAGACAGGAACATAAAGGCAAGCATGGAACTCCACACAAATACATGTGACACGTTTCAAAAAAGGTGTACATTCACATTCTTAAACTTTGGATCATAAAACAAAGACATCGTTTAATGGTGTCAGATAACTCAAAAATCTCCCACAACATATAAGTCCAGGGGTTATAGGAGACAGCCACTCTAGAATACAACATAGGGTACTTACAGGATAAACTGACCTGTCATGCCAGGTGGCTTGCTTTTTAGGCTGAAAGGCAGATAAAGATGACATATCACATATCATCTGGCCACGCCCCCTACATGTCATGTGCTCTAGGTGACAAAGACATAGCAGTAGAAGAAGGGGGGGCAACATTAGACTCGTTCCACCGGGATCTGATAGCATCACGCAAGAACCATTCATTTGTTTAGCTCGACAATTGATTCATTCATGTCCCCTGGGTGTGTCTGTGGCTAATGACAAATCCTGAAGAAATACTTTGCAGAAAGATCTCATTGCCACCATGTCAACAACTTTAGGTTCTCATTCTATATTAGGTCTATTGGAAGTGGCAATTTCTAAGTTAATGACACGCTCTTTTTTTTAAATAATTATAATTACATTCTACAGTAAAGAAAGAAAGTAGGTCATGCACCAAGAGGACATGAGAAATTGATGTGAAGGCCAAATCTGACTGAAAGTTCTCTCTGTCAACCGCACTAACATGCACGGCGCATCATGACAGCCAAGACAAATGATCTAGATGTGCACGAGCCCAAATCTTAAGGGAAACTTCTCCAGTAGATCTAAAGTCTAATAACGGTACAAACCTTCATGCCGCCTCCCATCCACAGGCCAGGAAAAACCAGCATTGGATTTTAAGTGGGTTTTATTACAACAGAAGAGTTTTAAAACAATACAGAAGATAGCACACAGTTTTCTTTTACCCTTTTTTGATCATGGAATAATAAACCTGAAAAAGGAATCAAGCTAGAGGCTGGAACAGGGACATGACTACCTAAACAGTTGGAATCATCACAGTCATCAGAGACCCTCACCAACCATAGTTGGGGACTTGGAGTCCAACAGCACCTAAACATGCTGTGAGGGCCTCAGCCAATTAACAAAAAAAAACACAAAAAAAAAGAAAAAGAAATAATCATATATTTACAGGAACTTGCCTTTCGTAAGGGGTTGGTACGCTCATGTTACTCCAGCAGCTTCAAAACAATATGAACCATATTTTAAACACACATCTACAAACCTGAGTGAAACATGAAAGAATCATGTACATGCGTCAGATTACTTAGGTTGGCGTCAAAGTTGTGTGGTGTTTGAGTTACTTCCCTAACCCCCAATAGAAGATGTCAATGTTAATGTCCGTGTGTTGCAAACATGTATTTTGTAGCTTTTTTTTTTTTTTTAATTGTTTTTCTTCACCGTCACTGGTCTTTAAAGCTCATTGGCTTGGGCTAGGTTTGTTTGTTTTTAAAAGCAACAAGTTGAGAAAAGGTTTAACCTCCAAACCTAGTGAAGGGGGGGGGTTGGGGCGATGGTGGTGTTGCTGGAGTTTCAGTAGCGCCCAGCTGGAGACATGACGGGGGGCCTCATGCCCATGGGAGGGCCTCCCTGGTAGGGGGGCACCATGGGAGGGCCCTGCCCATACGGGGGCATGCCTCCGGGCATGTAGCCCTGCATGGCCTGGGGGGGAGCCCCATACTGACCTAGGGGACAGAGACACGCTGTCAGACACGCTGAACTCAAACACAATCGAAAACTGTGCCAACGGCTGCACCAACCTTGAAAACGCATGCAGACGGCAAAGCTGGTGAAACTGGCCAAAAGCTTGGCATTTTTAATTAATCTAGTATCTCAGAGCATCTCAGAGCATCCATCAAGTAGTACCAAGTATCTTAGTATCAAGTAACTTGGAACATTAAGGCCCAGCTTTCCAGACATGGATCAAGCCTAGTCCTAGCCCAAACACCCTTTCAATGGAGATTTTCTTCAACCTCATCTCTCTCTTACTTTAGGACTAAGCTTAATCCATGTCTGGAAGACTGGGCCCAGGTAACCTAGTAGCTTGTGAGTTTGGAACCCAGTGTGGACCAGGCCCAGGTAACCTAGCAGCTTGTGAGTTTGGAACCCAGTGTGGACCAGGCCCAGGTAACCTAGCAGCTTGTGAGTTTGGAACCCAGTGTGGACCAGGCCCAGGTAACCTAGCAGCTTGTGAGTTTGGAACCCAGTGTGGACCAGGCCCAGGTAACCTAGCAGCTTGTGAGTTTGGAACCCAGTGTGGACCAGGCCCAGGTAACCTAGCAGCTTGTGAGTTTGGAACCCAGTGTGGACCAGGCCCAGGTAACCTAGCAGCTTGTGAGTTTGGAACCCAGTGTGGACCAGGCCCAGGTAACCTAGCAGCTTGTGAGTTTGGAACCCAGTGTGGACCAGGCCCAGGTAACCTAGCAGCTTGTGAGTTTGGAACCCAGTGTGGACCAGGCCCAGGTAACCTAGCAACTTGTGAGTTTGGAACCCAGTGTGGACCAGGCCCAGGTAACCTAGCAGCTTGTGAGTTTGGAACCCAGTGTGGACCAGGCCCAGGTCCCTTCCTTCCAGCCGGGGTGCGGCTGAGGCTCTTACCATGCATGGGGTGCCTCATGCCCGGCTGCTGTGGGGGGATGCCCTGCTGAGGGGGCATCATGCCGCCCACGGCCGCCACGGGCGGCGCCGACAGGTGCACCTGCCCGGCCCGGGGGAGGTTACGCTGGTACCGGGGCAACTGTGCCCGTCTCTCTTCCTGTTGGAGGGAGAGACAAGAGCCGGGAGGGCACGCTCAGACTGAGGGCTACGTGGCTGTCTCCCTTGGCAGTGCAAGGACAAACACCAAGCAAGTACATGTACCCAAGTTCTAGTTGACACATTACTTAGTCAAAAAGTAGGGTGCGTTCGATTTGAGCTCACAGGACACGCCAGATGGGTGGGGGTGGGTTCATTTTTACCTCCCATTTTTTGATCCATGATCATCATCAAGACTATAACGACCCCACCGATTCGGTGTACCCAGTGATCTCAAATCCAGCAACGACTGTCTTAATCACAAGGAAAGGGGTAACCTTGTCATACATTACTTACTGTGAAAGGGCAAAACGCAACGCTCAAGCAACTTACCAGCGAGATATCCTCATCAGGGTGGATCAACTTACTGGTTGCACTCGTGGTGGTGAGGGTGGCAGGCTTACTGGACACTGTGGCCGGGGGCTTGGCCACAGTGCTGCTAGAGGGGTTGGAGGAGGAAGAGGTAGAGGAGGAAGAGGCAGAGGGCTGGGTATAGGCAGGGAAGGTGGCTTTGGGAGGGTCGGAGGCTGCCGCGCTGTGGGGGTTGGTGCCCGCCGCTCCTGGGGCAGTCTGCTGGGCCTGGAGAGGAGAGAGGGATGGAGGGGAGAACAGTAAGATGGGCTGGCGACATCATCCAGCTGTGGGCAGAGCGTGTGGTCCAGAGATGGTGTCAAAAGAATTTTAGCACTTTTTTCTGCACAAAAACAAAAAACGCCTTTTCGGCAGTGCCAAGCACACTGCACGAGCGCTATTGTAAGCAGCATGGATCTGTTCTACATCGAGTGAGTGGGAAGCCACAAAACCTTAAGCTATCATCACGTCGTCAGTTCACCATTTTGTCATTGGATCGGGGTGGGGGGAGAGGTGCCAAAAAAGGCCTAAAATCCTCATGTCAGCCCTTTGTGAAGTAGAGAAGGGCGAAACACTTGGACGCCTGCCAGTTTGCGTAACGCACTGAAGCAACCAAACCCAGCTGTTACACAAGACGAGGCAACCGTGATTAAATCAGGCGGAGAAAACAGGGGAAATGTTTTTGTGTTGGGTTAAAAAAAAAAAAAAAAAACATTAAACAATTCCGCCATCTTCCTCATGTCTTAGTAGCATTAGGTAACGCAACAACAAAAAAACATGCAGAGGCCCCTCGACAACTTCTTTGAGGCGCGTCAAGGCAGTCTAGCCTATGTGAAAACACATGTCATCATTACAGCCTCAGCTAAGCGTCTACAGCCAGGCCGAGTTAATCATTAGCTGCATGCCACTAGAGCCGTGCGGTGTGGCTGCGTGGCCTCCTGCCTGCGTACTTGTGCCGGGTTAGAGAACAGAGCCTGAGAGGGGGCAGACTGAGGGTCTGCAGGAGGAGGCGCTGTGCTTGGAGCGTGAGAGCCCATCTGCAGCAGAGAGAGAGAGGAGGAGAAAGGGTGTGAGCGAGTACGTCCACACCAGGGTCAGGGGATAAGAGGTGAACTTGAGGAATGGGAAGAAAAATTCGGATCCATGGTCGTTTTGGGGGACCTGAGCAGTCAGTTCAGTTGACCGACTCATTTAGGAAGCACTTTGTGCCACAAACAGGAAGTGACTGGCGCCAAACTGCTTGCAACAGACAGGAGTTAAGACATTGGGGAGCCCCAAGCAGTTCCTTCTCCACGCCCACCTGTACGGCGCTGGGGAACAAGGGTTTGGTGACGGCGGGCTGGGCGACGGCAACGGCCGGCCGGGCCGGCATCCCTGCTACCGTGGGCGGCTGGGCCATGTGGGGCATCCCAGGCCTGTGGGCCATGTGGGGCGGCATTCCTGAGGGAAGAAGGACGGACTCAGGTTAAACTCAGGTTAAACTCAGGTTAAACTCAGGTTAGGCACAATAACGGTGTTTAGCAACTAAAAGCAAGGGAATTAAACCCACTATGCTTAAAACTTGAAAAAAGGATGTAGACCAGCGCTCACCTGGAGGCATGCCGGGCATCCCTGACATCATCGGGGGCATCATCCCTCCCATTGACATCATCCTATGACAACACATCGCCCGCAAAGCTTTTAGAACACGCCACTGACTCACTACATACTGGCAAAGAATCTCACATGTACGGATCAAAACGGATGGGCTTCCCCAGAAGGTTGGCTCGGTACTCACCCGTGAGGCATGCCGTGCATCCCAGGGGGCATCCCGTGCATCATCGGGGGCATGCCTGGCATCATGGGTGGCATACCTGAACCAGGAGATGGGGGGGAAGAGTAATTAGCGCCAGCCAATTTAGAGTGCCAGCCAATTTACCGTCTTCCTTTCCACAACTCCTGCACAAGGAGCCTGTTAACTTAGGAGCGTGGATGTCTAGCATGATTCTCTACTTCCGATTAAGATTCTGATGCACACACATCTTCCCCAGGGAGCAAGCCCTCAGGTGGGAAGCGAGCGACCGTGCGTACCTGAGTAGTTCCCTGGCGGCATGCCCGGACCCCCAGACCCGGGGGGCATGCCGGGCTGGCCCATGGCCGGAGCGTAGCCCGGCTGGGGCTGAGCGGCGGCGGGCTGCTGGAACGAGGGCCCCGGTTCATCGTCGTCGTCAAACTCGTCCGAGTCGTCCGGGTTGTTCTGTTTCTTCTTCTGGCTCTCTGGGGGGTTCAGTGAGGAAATGACACGTTTGGCTCAGGGTGCTGCCCCGCCCCCGTAAAAAAAATCTCTCCCTACTGAGACATACATGACAGAGAGGTTGGTGTTCTGCGTACCTTGCGATTTCTGTTCCAATGTCCGTCGTCTTTCCTGCATGTCTTTTTCTGGAATTCCCTCCATGCCGTAAATCTCCAGCTCTATGTCTATCCTTCCAGGGATGGCATTTGGAACCCCGTCGATAGTTTCTTTATGAACCTGAAAAGCCAAACAACGTCACAACCATGTTAACAGCGCTTGCGTATGAGCAATGTACAGGAAGGCTACTTGTTAGCTAAAGTAATAGAATGTCAAACGTATACCAACCTGCATGCAGTGAATAGCCAGACCTGGACCCGTGTACAATTTCTTGTGACATATGTGGCACTTGAAATGTTTAGCCTTTTGGTGTTGAATGAGAATCTTCTCATCGTCAAAATCTCGGTTACAATACCTAGGAAATTGAGGTCAAGGATATAAACTAGGCCTACATTAGCAACACTGGTTTAAACGGATACTTGGGGTCAAACGCCATTACGACATAGGCTCCACTTAAACAATGTTTGCCACAAACACAGTGCCTCATGCTAACTAACGTGCGTGGCTATGGTAATGCTAACTAAATTGCTAACGGTATATGTATTTCGGCTTTTTAAAGGTTCATAATACCATCAATGCATTTTGTGAAGGACGGATATACATGGCTTGAATAAACAATAAATAGCCTTTCATTTGTATAGTGGGTTAAATTGCTAGACAACATGGATTACCCTTCTCAAACAATAACGCTAGTTAGCTAAACACAGACTGTCTAATGAGGCCTAGCAAGAGTTAGCAATCCACAATAGCTAGCTGTACGACATCCTTTTCCATTTGATTCATATTTGAGCTTTGTTCAACAAACCAAAGGATACCAGCACCATGGCTTCATCTGCTTCTTCTTCTTCCGTCCCATTTTGGAGAGTATTCAAGTAGTTGTCGAACAAATAAACACTAAAATCCTATCGTATTATCTGGTGAAGAATAGCGACATGCTGCTTGTGACAACGCCGAAAATGGCGCTACCAGGATGAAGCCAGCCCCAATAAGGAATTCAATTTCCGGTTGACTTGAACAATTTCAAAAAATTAAGATCTTGGTCAAAAAAATATTTTTTCTCTCGTGAGGAGTTAGACTTTGGCCAGGAAGAAAAATACACTGCATACTGTTATAATAACAGACACAATATGACAAGACGTATGGAACCACCCCTTGAAGCCTTTTTAAATCATTTATATTTTAACTTCTTATATCTTTGTTTAAATAAAACGTTGTCCATTTTCGGGGACAGAAAAAAAAGAGAAAACAATTTTCTTTTAACTTCGTCGTTTTTTGTGTGTGCGTGTAATTTCTTGACAACAGTGTCTTAAGTTATATCACGATTTATTTACCCCTGTCTAATAAAAGACATAATACGGACATCTGTTTATGTAATTTCTTAATTTCTTATATATTTATGTAATATCCAACTGCTCTTTACGTCGATCCTATGCTATCCTTCCGTTCCGTTGGTGAGAAATGGTTAAATCCAACCTGGAAGTGGTTTCCGCCACTAACGCTAAATTCTGTTCTGGCACATTTTAGACAATTCTGTTATTTTGATGGCATTCAAGGCTAATGTAGTACCCACACATTCCACACGAAGGCGACCGCGTGTTACTTTTCATGGACATAAGGTCCATTTTTCTGTACTAATGTTTTTATATACTAGTTTATAAACAAATGTTCAGCTGTGCCACCTTTATAGACGTATTGCATTCCTATTGTTGGCCATGCGTTCCCTTTGTCTAGTAGAAAGGACAGCTTTTCACACACACCTTTTCCCAGGTAGCCTAAATGATGGCTGTGACATGAAATAGAACATTTAATGCCTTCTAATGCATTTTTCATTTTATGCATTCAGAGCTGCTGCTCTTTACCTAGTCCATAATAGGTCATCTGCTGCTCTAATAGGTAATCTGCTGCTCTTTACCTAGTCCATAATATCTGCTGTGACAGGATCGCTTTGATGAATTACAGCCGACTCGTGTCCACACGCATTTCATTTTTTTTTTTTGCATTCATCACTTTTGACGTTCCGTTTCCTCAAAAGCGCTGCAACAACACATTACAAAATATGTATCTAAACATTACTTTCAAGTTAATCCGTTTTTTGTGGACAAAACCTGCCTTATAGCCTACAAGACTTTACTTTCTGCAACAGGCGGGTAAGACTGTCCTCAACCACAAAAAAGACTGAAGGAGATCATAGCTTGTGAGGGAGAACAAGTGGTTTTGTTTTGCCATCTTCACAGCTCTCTGACTAAGACTGGGTCCTGTTGGGTCCTTTTTGTCTCCCATTTTGTTGTAAAAAAAACTTGACGACAATTTACTGAAGTCGGTTGTGCTAGAAGTACTGTACTGTGTGGTTGTGCAATGGTGTTATTGTCTGGACTAAATAGCCCCTCTGTAATAAAACAAAAGGGGATTGTGGACAAGAAAACAGGCATTTCAATAAGACAGCCAGTTGTCAAGAATAAATCACACTTTGTTTCATTATAAAACTGTTTAATGTATTCCAATATTTACATATCAAATCTACAAAATATGCACATGTTAAAATATTATCCATGACTCTTCTTTTGTGTTTTTTTTCTTCTTCCTTATAGCCCTTATTATATACAATCCCAAATGACCTTCGATCAAAATTTTAATAGGATACAAGATCAAACACACATCACAACGCAGACCAACTGAACACTGTACAGCTAATACCGATAGGCCTATGTCCATGTTAGGAAAATCACCAGCTATTGCATGTTAAAATATCAATGTTGTTATCATTAATTAAAGTCTTCAAGCTTGTTTTGTGCAAGCAGTTACCAGTGTATGTGAAGGAACAGTGCAGAACAGTGAGTGGGGGGTGGGGGAGGTCTGAATCATTGGGGGTTATGTGAAACGAACACAGCATCCAATCCAGGCAAACGTCAGAGTGGTATTAATAGTTTCCGCCTATTCTCACTTGACTCCGGTCATTGGTCTGATGGTTGGAGTGGGTCAGGCAAACGCCCTGGAAGGGGTCAAGCCTTCCATTCTTCTCACCTGTGGATCCATGTCCGATCAGTGAAAATGCTGGGTTGGAAAGCCATTTTAGACTACAGGAATGGATCGAGGGATATTTGAACCCCGTAGCTTAAATTCATTTTGTGGATGGAGGGCAACAGACTTGTTGAGAGTTTAATGATCCGACTACAAGTATCCATTTTGTCTCCCATATGCAGATGCAGGGACCAAATGGTATTTGACCCAACCGATACATGACAGTCAAAAAGGCAATAGAGAGAGCTTAAATAACACTTAAAACAGTCCTCCACTTGTGTTTTCTGTCCCTTCAATGCTAAAGGCTGTGAGATCATTTGGCAACATCCTAGAAAACAAAGGCTGAATTGTCTCTGTGTTGGTTATTTCAAAACCAAATGATTTCGCAAAGTCATTTAAGCATACCAGCACCGCCTACCACGGCGAACTGTGCATTCACAGACGGTACACACACCATACTCTAAACACACACACACACACACACAAGGGCACACACACATTTGAGGTTACGACAGTGCTCAACACGACAATGTTTCTTTGAGCCAATGGCACGCATTAACCAGGAGCATCATGAAAGAAAGGGCCAGATCTGGCTGCACAGACCCAAATACTTGGGCTAAAAGATATCAAGTGGTATCCTTTTCCCCTTCTGCAATATAACACTGGTCATCTTCAGACTCATCCTGTTGTGGTAGATTAGAAGTATATGGCACCAAACCTGAAACCCTATGATCCCTGTCCTTGGCTGAGGCTAGGTCTCCTAATCAGCTCCAGATTTGGAGAGTTTTCCTCGTCAATAGGCACCACTGGGTTGGGGGGAGGGCGGGAGGTGCAGGTGAATGGCGTCACATTCATGTCAATCCAGTTGAGCCGAACCATTCGAACGGAGGTACCTCGTACCTCCTAGACTCACCAGGAGGCGGCCATCTTGCTACCCTTGCTCTGGAATGATGGGAGAGTGTGTGTGGGTGGATGGGTGGGGGGTGTGGGGTGGGGTGGAATGGGGTGGGGCTAAGAGGCTTCCGGAAGCCAGTCCGGAGCTCACGGAGCCGGGGGCAGCCGGACATCCAGCAGGCCGTAGGCAAAGACGTTCCAGAACACGGCGCAGAGGACGAACAGGGTGTACACGCAGAAGAAGATCCAGAAGAGAGACTGCTCCTGCAGGCGCTGCTCGTAGTTCTGGAGGACCACCACGCCCAGGGTCAGGCCCACCGCCACCCCCCCCAGGTGGGCCACAAAGCTGGGGTTGGGGCAGGGCGGGAAAGCCTGGGGGTAGAACCGGAGCCACACGGCCCGGCCGAACTCGACACTCACTGAGGGAAGGAGGGCGGGAGAGAAAGTGAGAGAGAGAAAGACAGAAGAGGACAGCTGCCCACAACAACGTTTTGTCTATTTGTATATCCAAAGGTTTGCGATGCAGTTCATCGCAAATGTCAGGGCGATTTTCCTGAAAGAGGACATCCTTATCATCTCTGAAATACCATTAGCACAACTGCTAGAATTATAGAAGAGCCTATTCTTTTGCATCTATTCATTACCAACCCACAAGGCCAGACCACTTCACAATCTAGGTCAAGATCATCCCGTTTTATGTGCAAGGTTGATGTGCGTTAGACTGATGGTCCCACTGGCTACTTTCTTTTTCTTTCCCCCCCCCCCCCCCGTAATGATCCACATAAACCAGAAAAGTAGGGAGGTTCCCCAGCGCAGAGGAGAACTGACTGGAGGGATTTACATTTGAAAAACCCCAGGCAGGACTTACTGCACACCAGAGCCATGGCCATCCTGAACAGCTTAAACTGGCACTTCATCCCCGACCAGTTCTGAGGAGAGAAGGAGGAGAGAGGGACGGAGAGAGACAGAGGAAGGAATAAATGAAGATATACGGGGGGGGGGGGGGGGGGAGAGGAGAGAGAGAGAGGGAAGAGAGAGAGACATCAGAGATGGGGAGGTTTCACACTGAAGGAGGAGCACCCGGCTCCACAGTGGGAGTGAGATACGAGATGAGCCGAGGAAGAAAACGGAGAATGGACTCGGCGCGAGGGACGGCGGAAAAACGGAGGATTCGACGCCCAAGATATATTCCTCATCGTTCCCCGTCTCCTCGGGGGCTCATCCATCACAGCCCGGAGGCACTAATATCTGACATGATGCTCTTTGAGGGGGTCAGGGGTGAAGTCTATCCTGACCCCTGTGTGTTGTAGATGAACCATAAGTGTAAATCCCCCCCCCCCCCCCCCCCCCCCAGGGGCCTTCGCCGACTAAGGTCACGACCCGGGAGTTTTTTCTTGCGGGGGCGAGACCTCAGCTAGAGTCAAGGGGGGAGCAGGGAGGATAACATGGATACGGGGGATGCAACGATGCTGAAATCAGATTGGAGGTTGATGATGAGATTCAGAGTGGGACCCGCCGAATGTGACGAACGCTCATCGTCAGTATGCAGCGCACACGCACACACCCTTCAGATATGCACACACGGGAGCAGTCCTGTTGGCTTACAGGGGGGGAACGTGTACCATAAAGGCCAAGGGGTTAACGCAGCAGCCCGGGTTCGATTCCAGCCCAGGCCGTCATGCTGTCTCTCTCCCTCTCCCTCTCCCTCTCCCTCTCTCCCTCTCTCCCTCTCTCTCTCTCTCCTGCCTTTTCTATCTTCATACTGTCATTATACAACAAAGCAGAAAATGTCTCAATATCGAGAAAAAAAAGATGTGCATTTGTGCACACACAGTCAGGCACGCAAACACAAAAACATGACAACACACACACACACACACACACAGGGACACGCTGGAACACAAGCACACACACACAGCCTCCGTCTGTGTGCAGGGTAACTGACAGGAGGTATGTGTGGAATGTGTGGACACCATAGCACCTGCTGGGCAGAAGGCAGTGCTTGGATGCAGCCCTGCTCCTCCGTGAGACAGGAACACTGAGTGATGTGATATTCATCTCCAGACAAGAGGCTTCTGCGCACACACACACACACGCACGCACACAAAGAGAAAACACACACACACGCACGCACAGGCAGGCAGGCAGACAACATGCACACAGACTCACAGAAACACAAAGACACGCGCTCGCGCACGCACACACACACACACACATATCTCCTACCATGACGACGTTGGCCAGGTGTGCCGAGACCAGGGCGTAGACCCCTCCAGATGACCCACCACCGGAAGCGGTCATGTCCGTGACAGACACCGCCAGGGAGCCTGCAGGAGGGTCACACAGGGCAGAGGGCAAAGGTCAACATCAGCATTGAGCCGGCAACAGCCACGTTCGATGAATCAATAGAGCAATTCATAGCCAGCGGGCCACTATCAGTAGGGGTGCTTCAAATTCAATGGAAAGCGATTCATTCGTACGACAATGCTCCCTGTATAGTTACGGGAGTTGTTACGTTCAATAAGGACAAAGATGCGCTATTCAGTGTGTGTGTGTGTCTTTTGAGCAGCCAATACAAAAGCGACAAAAGTAACAGTGGCCCACTAGTTTAAAGGAAGACCTCTACTGGGTTAGATAGATAAATAGATACATATAGTTTTTATTGTCATTCAACAGCACAGCTAAGTGCACATAATAACGAACAGTTGTTCTACTGGCTCCTAAGTAGTGCTCTAACTAAAAATAAAAAACAAACAGTACTCCTGTGCAGAGTGAATAAAAATAAAGGCAGATAGATACCATATAAAATATATGCATCGGACGGACCAAGGCTTTCAGCTGTCAGTCCGGCCCGTGATTAGATGTCACTGAAATGACAGTGTCACCAGATCCCTCCCGGCGTACAAAAGGCTTAATCAGCCCCCCTGAAAGAGGGGAATACGGAAGTGCGCGGACAGAACCAATACGCAGCTCGGATTGGCCGGGAATGAGCAGGAAACGTGAGGGAGAGCGAGGGACTCTGAGGGGGGAAAGAGAGCGGGAGACAGAATGTAAGGACAAGAGTGTGGCGGAGACGGAGAGAGTGAAAGTGTAAGGGGGGATTGAGAGAGCGAGACGGAGAGAGAAAGACAGGGTAACAGAGTGACTGGGGGAGGGAGGGAGAGTAGTATTGAATTACCCGCATAGAATCTTCCCAGTGTTCTTGGGAGTGCAAACAGACAAATTCCTCGCCCACAGATGGACAGACACACACACCATCCCTGGGGGGAGTGTCCCCAGTATATCCTCCTGACTCCTTAGCTCAGCGCCATTGACTGAGGTGAATTATTGATGCCGACTACATGAGACGCACCTGCCTACGCAGCAGAGGAACCATGAGGTGGTCAGTGATCTCTCTCTTCACACACACACACACACACACACACACGCAAACATCTACACACGTGCAAAGCGTTGAAGAAGTCTCTTTAGTACAATGACAGACCTCTTCAGCATGCACAGACACACACACACACACACACGCAGACACACATTCATGTGCGCTGGGTGTGGAAGTAATGTCAGGAAGTAAATAAGTACTGGGTTGGTGTGGTAATCTAGCAGGCCTATGGCTGACAGCGAGAGGCCTGCATGAGTTGTAAGATGTTCAATCACTCCCAGCTGTAATGATTGGATAAGGCATCTCAATCAGGG
>NC_085039.1:9248020-9350520 GCF_963692335.1 Osmerus eperlanus
CCCCTCCAGGCCTCTCCACCAAGGCCCATAAAGACACAATTCTTCTTCTATTATCCTCTGTTCAATGAAGAAAAGAGAGAGAGAGGAATAAAGGGAGTGACGTTCTATCTATTCACCCACCACGGAGAACAGAGGCGAGGAGAGGGGTGGAGAGATTGGTATTCAGCCAGCAGGGACAGAGGAGCGAGGACAATCTCTTTGGCTGGAAGATAAAACCAGAGGAAGGACAGAGAGAGAGAGAGAGAGAGAGAGAGAGAGAGAGAGAGAGAGAGAGAGATAGAGAGAGAGAGAGAGAGAGAGAGGTGGGAGAGAGAGCAGAGGGGCGGGTAGGAAGGAAAAAGAAAAGAGACAGATGGAAAGAGTGAAACAACAAGAGAGAGATGGAGACACCGAGAGAGAAGAGAGAGAGATAGAGGAGAGAGAGAGAGAGAGAGAGAGAGAGAGAGAGAGAGAGAGAGAGAGAGAGAGAGAGAGAGAGAGAGAGAGAGAGAGAGAGAGAACTGGCTATTATTAACAATCTCACTGTCAGCTGCGGTGCAAAGTAAAGACAGAAGGAGGCAAGAAGGCAGACTGGCTCTGTTTGTTTCACTCCTTCTCTCCTCCTCCTCCTCTCTCCATCCCTCGGATTTCCTCCTCCCTGCTTAGCTTCTGTTGTAACTGACAGTGAATGAGAGCCACAGGGGGTAAGGGTGGGTGAGTCTTACCAGGAACAATAGCCCTAAGCTAAATACACACACACACACACACACACACACACTGTAAACACATGCCCCTCATCCCTCTCTGTCCCACTTCCAGTTCCACGCCCTGACCTCTGACCTCTCATGTGACAGGGATCGGCCAATGGCAAACAAGCTCTTTCACCAGCTTCTGACTACCCACAGGCAAGTTCTCAGCCCACTGTGCCAGACAATGGCTCACTCTGAAGGAAAGAGGGATAGGAGAGATAAGACAGACGGAGAGGAAGGAAACGAGAAAATGAGAGAGTGAGATTCTCTTCTCACCGTTTTCCCATAAATGTAGCCTATGTTTTTTTGTGTTTTTTGTTTGTTTTTTTTACTCCAACTCTCTAGACTATCTTATCACCTGGTACACTCACTCCTAAGTTCCAACTCACAAGTCTATATGCTCATAAGTCCAAATATAGATCAGCCAATCACTGAGCATTATCCATAACCGTGACGAATCACAGTACAAGGATTACATCAGTGTCCCACCCCAACAGACCGGAAATGACCCGTGTGACCTACCAGGTTGACAAAGTCCTGGTAGCAGATCTTCCCGTCGGCGTTGCCGTCGGCGAGGGCCAATAGGACCTCCAGCTTGTGGGGGTCGAGCTCCGAGCCGTGGGCGTCCAGCAGGTCCTTGAAGCGCTCCGTACTGATGAAGCCTGAGCTCTCTGGGTCGTACTGTAACACACACACACACACACACAGCTCATCGTTTAAGATTCAGCATGTGATTATAACTGTGGGAAAACCCAGAAGGGATATCATTCTTGACATACAGTAGCGGTTTGAAATCCCAAAGATATTTTGATGTTACTGAGGGTAGGATATCCCCCTCCCACACACACACACACACACTCACACACACACACTCACACACACCAGACAGAGAAGAGCTTCTATTGTGGCTCCCTGTGACTGCGTCCTGAAGCCTTGCATTCAAGGTCAGGGTCCCTCCCCTGACCTTGGTCTCACCCACACCCAGGGGCGGACTGGGGGAAAAAAGTGGCTTGGGAGTTACTGTCAGACCGGCCCACTCAATACACGGCGCGCGGCCCATTCAGTACACGGCGAGTTGCCCACTCAATGCATCGCACGTATCGACCAGACCATCAGTGGCCTACTTGGAAAAATACCCATACACTTAACATGATTTTGGATTTTGGAACCCACTTTCAGGCGTTCTTTAATAAGGTAGAGATCTTTTCTCACGTTGAACTTCCAAAGTCTGTAAGAACACATTTCAGAAGACACGTCAGAACATTTCCGAAAAAATAGGCACCATGAGTGTGAAAACAGATCGCGAGGAGGATTATAAAAGTCAGTCAGTGAATTTAGACTACTACAGGTCTTAAAGCAAATTATATGTGTTCAAGCTGTGTAATATGGAAAATGGTTGGAGGTGCCAGCGATGTCAGAGAGAGGGCCGGTTGGAGATGGAGATGGGCCGGTATTTTGGACCAGCCCAACCCCGTCGGCCCACCGGAGATTCCCCCGGTATCCCCAATGGCCAGTCCGCCCCTGCCCACACCTCTTACAAAGTGCATCCTAGTTCAGTCTCCCCCTCCCTCCCTTCCTCTAACGCCACATCAAGTCAGTGACATCCAGCCAGATCAACCACACACCCCACACCCCGAATTCCTCCCACTCCCACTCTCTCTCTCTCTCTCTCTCTCTTTCTCTCTCTCTGAAAACACAGAATGCTGCCAACCAAGACAGACATCGATTTCATTCCTCAGCCGGCGTCTACAGCTCCTTGACTTCAGAATAGAAAAGCGTGGGAAAAAAGGATTCAAGCGTGTCCATCACATACTTTCAGGGGAATGTCGGCCACGAGCTGCGGGGAAGACGTGCGGAGGAACGGCCTCAGCCGTCCTGCGACAGGCAGGAATCCCACTTCAGCTCAGCCCAACCGGCCCGCGAAGAATCTCAAAAAGCCCCACATCTGGGTTTTCGAGTGTTAAGTGTGGGCGTGGGTCTGTGCGGGTCTGTACGTGTATGTGGATGGGTCTGTGTGTGGGTCTGTACGTGTATGTGGGTGGGTCTGTGTGTGGGTGTGTGGGTCTGTACGTGTATGTGTATGGGTCTGTGTGTGGGTGTGTGTGTGGATCTGTGTGTGGGTGTGTGGGTCTGTACATGTATGTGGGTGGGTCTGTGTGTGGGTCTGTGTGTGGGTCTGTGTGTGGGTGTGTGTGTGTGTGTGGGTGTGGGTGTGTGTGTGTGTGTGTGGGTGTGTGTGTTCAACTGACTGTGAAGGGCCGTCTCCGGGCGTTCTCTGTCCTTCCGCTCTCTCTGTTTGCTGTGGATGTCAGGTTGTTTGTGAACAGAGGCTGAAGACAGCTGCCGCGCACCTCTGAGAGGGGACATTCAGACTCACTACGGTGCTCATCCCCACACACGCACACACACACGCAGGCATGCAAACACACGCAAGCACACATACATGTAAACACGCACACAGACACACACACCCACAGTCTTTGTGAGTTTCTGAGTGGTTGTTTTCCTTCTCCATATGCCAGAGCGGGCTGGCAAATGGCTGCCGGCCGGCTGCGAGAGAGACGGTTTAGAGGAGAGACTTGTTGTGCTACTCAGAACCCAAATGTCACGGCGAGAGACAATGAGACGTGGAGGACAGCAATACGGTCACGCTTCCCGTTTCGGAAAGGCTGCCGTTCGGCTGCTGCATTGGGGAGAGCTGGGACAATGAGAATGCCTGGAGGTAAGGTTTTCATGACCCCCAATGACGTGCTGTATCACATGATAGCATATTCTACACACACGCGCACGCACACATCAAAACGGAAAGGGAACTAACCTTCTCCTGTAGGACCCGAGCCAGTTTCTGCCGGGGACACTTTGTCATGGTGAGCAACACACCAGCTGATCCAACCTAGGTGCTCTGTGTGTGTGTGTGTCCTTCTGTGAGTGTGTGTGTGTTTGTCCGTGTCTCTCTCTCTCCGTGCTTATCTATCTGCATCAGGCAGAGGAGGTGTTATTTACGACCCAGAATGGGGGATTACAGCCCCCCCCTCCCCCCCCCCCCCACCAACCAAACACAAACACACACAAGTCCCGCCCCCTAAACCCCCCAGATATGAACCCCCATTCAGACGCTCATCTGTGTGTGTGCGTCACTCTCTCGTATTTTCTCTTTGACTCTCTCTCTCTCTCTCTCTCTCTCTCTCTCTCACACAGACACACACACCCTTTCTCACTCGCTCGATCACTCAGTCACACATTCTCACAAAACACACACACACACACCCACAAACATTCCCTCACAAACTTTGCTCCCTTACACACGCAGTACCTCATTGACACATACTTTCTCTACGCACAACACACACACATTCCCACGCACGCTCCCAGGATGCAGTCTTCATAGTTGAGTGCACACCCTCTGCAGTCACCAGGCGCACTGGCAAGGAGCTCTGAGGGGGGAACAACTCCCCCTCTTCACAATGGGCACCCAACGGCAGTTTCATGCAAGGTTTCCTCAATCTCTTTTCCCCAATTAGGCCCTATTTCCCCTCCTCTGAACTAAGGACTTCCTGTTGAGATGGCCAGGTTGAAGATAAGAGCGAGACAGGCTATCGGGATCGGCCGTTCGGTCGCATCAGCGTTTTTTTTTTCTTTTTTTCGGAGGGACATCCAGACTGTTTTCATGCACCCACGCAGAGCGAGACCGTGTGACCGTCCGGGGGACGTTTGATTTCACTCTCTTCTGCTGACCGCAGGGATTGTTTTGGGTACAACCAGGAGATGTGTGAACCGAATCAAACAGCTTGCGTCGGCCATCCCTTTCTCGGATTCTTTGTCTAGTAGCCTGGTCTGAGGGGGCCCGATTAAGACAAAGGCATCTGTTTCACACACACACACATTAATCCTGTGATAATGGTGCACACAGGCTTTCAGTGGGAACGCCTTCATAGCTTAGTTTTAGGGTTAAGGAGAGGGGGGGAGAGAGAGAGACAGGGAGGGAGAGAGAAAGAGAGAGAGAGAGAGAGAGAGAGAGAGAGGGAGGGAGGGAGGGAGGGAGGGAGGGAGGGAGATATAGAGAGGGAGAGAGATAGAGAGAGGGAGGGAGAGAGAGAGAGAAAGAGGGAGAGAGAGAAAGAGAGATGGAGAGGAGGAGGGAGGGAGGAGGAGGTTCATTACCAGGTTCCATCCTAAGCCCACATTTCCATACTGCCGCACACGAGGAAGCTTGTGTCAGCCGAGAGAGTCAGAGGACTCATCCAGCAGCACTGCAGCAACACGACACTCACAACTGCTAATTCAGAAGGGAAACAACAAAAAATTTTACGTGTTTAAAAAAGGACATGTTAATCACTGAGATAATCCAGCTAGTCTAACTACCGGGGATAACCTGAGGATGCACATGCAGGTCTCTGAACAAACAGGCCTGTCCGACCATGACGGGATGGCTTTCGTGAACCCCCTCACCCTAACCCCACAACCACCCCCCGGAACCCTTCTACCTTTGACCCCGAGTCGCACGGGTCACCTTGCAGACATCCCAGTGCGGCGGGGTCTTCTCTGGATGGGTGAGGGCCAACATTCTCCAGCTAATTGGTTTTATCCTCCAATCCTCCTCTCTCTCTGAACCACAACATTCTACATCCCAGCGAAACTTGGATTACTTTTAGACCAACAAAAAAATGTGATACTGGCCCTGGAATAGCAATTTTCTTTTTTTTACAGCAACTCACATCTAACAGTACAGACCATGACGTGCCGGCTCTTCTCTGACACCAACAGGTCCGGGCAGTAACATGCGTGACGGGGTCCGTCGGCACGGTAACATGCATGACATGATTGTGTTTTGGGGGGAGGGGGGTAATTGAGCCCCTCAGACAAGACGAAGGGCGGAAGCTGTGTGCTGGGGGGGGGGGAGGTCGATAGATACAGCATGGTGACATCGAGGGAGGCTGTCGAGGGGAGAGGGGACATTTTGGTACGGGGCTACTTCACGGTTTCGGATTGGTGACCATGCAGTGCCGCCGACGTCGGCGAAGGTCGTCTGTCACGCACGCACACACCATCCCACACACTCCATACAATATGCATGATTGTTTCACACATTGTGTGGCTCACCCTGCAATCCCCCCCCCCCCTCCCCCCTCCACCACCCACACTCTGACATACAGACTGAGTTGATCTGCTGCCTTCTGCTCTCTGACTACATGCTAACGATATGAGTACCACCCAATCACTGTACCTCTAATAGGCTAATAGTTCCCCTAGTAGTCCTCACACCTGTCATTTCCTAATTGGACAGCTGTAGGATGGTTAGCGCTTCACCCTAGGCTGTCAGGTCAGACAGGAGAATACCGCTCGAGTAACTCTCTCTCGTGTAGATCTACGGGCGTGTTCATTGGTCTATTGACTGAGCCCATCCTCGTTAATGAAGATCTAGTAGGGCCAGGGTAGCTGTCCTGCAGGGTTGTGGAGGTCAACCCCTCAAGAGCACACACACATACATACACACACACACACACAAAATACACATACACAGAATACACATACACACACACAGATACACTCAAAAACAATGAACCACAGACACTCTCGCACAGACGCACACACAAAGAGGAAGTGCTCCCCTGACAAAGTCCAATTAGTGGGTCTAATTAAAAGCTCCTATTACTGGGGGACATGCTCGTTTCTCTCTCTGCTAATTACACAGGAAGACGGGAGCGTGTCAGCCCTGGTTCACTGGCCCTCGCGTACAACACCCTCTTAAACACTCACACACACTCTCGCACAGACACGGGAGAACACGCGCACACACACACCTTCCTCTCATCCCCTGAGCGATTTTTACAAAAGCGGTTGCGTGTCCTCGACAGGCGTCGGTGTGTTTGGATGGCGGGAGGGAGGGTGCGCCGCGGGGAAAGCGAGCGGAGGGCGTTCCAGTAACGCACTCCTAACGCGATGGCTGCCCATCAGATCACTGACTGGAGTCATAAAGAGGTCTGTCCTGACTTCAGACTTGGCTGGAGAGTTGGGGTGGGTGGGGGTGGGAGGGGTCAGCTGGCGGCACCCTCTGATTTGACAGCTGGGAAGTGGTCTGGAGCACATACACGGGGACACACGCGCGCACACACACACACACACACACTCTCACACCGGCTTTCTCATGCTAATTCAGTAGTTCAAATCCACGACCTTGACACCGGTGAGGAGCCTTTCCAGTGAGAGATATAGGATGGATCTGTGATGTGCGCCTTATTTCTCTCCGTCCCCTCTTTCTCTTTGTGTCCACAACAATACAGCTGCAGCTGAGAAAACCCAAACGTTATCTCTCCCACACCACAGGTCAGCATGAGGAGTGAGTACTCGATCGGGGTCGTCTCTTCTGGCTTGAAGCACGCCGGGGCGAACCCTCTGTTCCAGGTCGTCAAGGCGACCGGGTTCAGGCAGCAGCTTGGGAGCGGGCTCGAGGGTCGGACAGGGGAGGCCGGGGGGGAGTCCAGGAACCGCCAGGGGTGCAAGGTCGTACCTCTGACTGATGTCTGACACGCACCGGAGACAAGACGGAGCGAAGGCAGGGGTTACGGAAGGATTGGGGGGAGGGGGGGCATCAGCATTCCCCTTAATCTCTAATCCCTCTCAGCCAGGAGTTCTGACTCTAATCCATCCGGAACACAACCTCACAAACCGTCTGGGGTGATGGGAAGAGTGGATCCCACCTACAGACCCACGTTAAAAGACGATTTTTCGAAGAACACACGCTGGTTTGAGGACTTGAACGGATGCAGGCAGGAGGGCTTGAATCGGAACGGTTCAAGAACGTTCTCCCGGAACGATCCGAGAGCGCTGCTTGGTGAGTCCGAGCAGAGATGGTGCCGGGCGTGAGCAATGAATGGGACACGGGAGGACGACTAGAAGCCTTTCAGCCTGCCCGCGTTTTGGGCCCGCAGGTACTTCCTGTTCACTGGTGCAGATCCGTAGCACGCAGGGGGCGCAATTTGAGAGTACATGCGAGGCTGACGGCTCGTTTCTCGCCTCCGTTGTGATGGACTTACACGAATGGAGATCAGGCTGTGTTCCGGTTGAAAGGCTTTTAAGAGCTGACTGCAGACTACATTCGCTGTTTGGGTCCTGTCGGACCTGTCAGAGCCGAGCACAAAAGGAAGGGGAGGGGGGAGGGTGTGCCTGTGGGCACCGCGCTGCTTCAATCCTTCAATCGAGAAAAGATGTCGGAACGCTGCTAAAATTGAGCCCGTCAGTAATAGACTTTTATCAGAAAGTCGTTTGTCTGGGGCGACTGAGCTGAACTTTGCACTTGACTCTGCTGGGAATAGACAGGAAGACGTATTTATATATATGTATATATATATACACACACAAACTGTATATAAGCCGATCATCCAATGGGCTGCCCTGTCTGGATGATTGACAGATGAGTGGCGGAGTTAGGAAGCGAGGCGGGGCCACGGGGGGGAAACCGCAATGAGACATGGTCGCGGGGTCGTTAATTACCCAGACACCATCTCTCATGTCCCCGTCCCACCCCCACAGCAAAAAACCTTCCCCGGTAAAAGGTCACCGTCTGGCTCTGTTCGAGATGGTTTCGGCATGCGTGTCACGGCCCCGGCGGGCGAGAGGCCCACGCCGCCGCTGAGAGCGATGACTAACGCTCTGACAGGACGTCTATTAGCCTGAAAATGCCACGCCGATGTCCAAGAACGCAGAAGCCAGCCCACACTCACGGCAGGCGCTAGACCCGAGAAGAAAACAACACGGGGGGGAAAAGAAGGGACAGGATTTAGGAGAGGGAGAACCAGATGGAGGGATGGAGGGAGGGTTAGAGAGAAGGAGGGGGTGGATCGAGAAGGAGGGAAGGACAGAAAGGTGGAGGGAAGGATGGAAGTTACGTAGGAAAAACAGAAAGAGAGAGAGAGAGCAAGGGAGGGAGGGAGAGGCGCTGACGGAGAGATGGAAGGAGGGAGGGAGAGCTCAATAATGTGTTGTTAAGGGAGACGGGGTGAGAAAAGGGAGGGTGAAGAGTGACTGGGTCTCTGTGCGATGCCTCACCCTGAGCTCCGGTTTCGCCGGTGCAGCCCAAAGGACACCCAGGCCCCCCCACCCCTCCATCTCCCCTCCTCTCTGCCCCCCTCTCTCCCGTCCCTCTGGCTCCCCCAGTTTCCCAGCAACGCAGTTGAACCCCCCCCCCCCCGCGGTCGACGTCAACGCTCCCCTTTGACCCCGACTCCCTCGCCTCCGCGCCCGCCTCTCCGAACGAACGTTCCTCGCCAGGGTCACTAACGAGTTGTCCAGAAAAGGTTTGTCATTGTCCCCCCACTCTCCCTCTACCTTCCTGTGCTCTTCGCGCTCTTCGAGAAGAAAGGGCCCTACTCTGCCCGCTGTAATCATCCCCTCACACAATGAGCAGAAAGATGGCCGACTCTCGCCCTCCTCCCTGGGCTGTGGGTGGGAACCCAAGGGGATGGGGGAGACCTTCATAAAGAAGGAAGGAAGGAGAGAGGGAGGGAGAGAGGGAGAGACAGGTGGAGTAAGGAGAAATACAGTGTGGCAGTGTTGTTTGGTCAACCTAATTGGTAACTAAAGAGGGTGTGTGTATGAGAGAGAGAGAGAGAGAGAGAGAGAGAGGTAGGATGAGAGAGGTAGGGGAGAGAGAGAGAGAGGAGAGAGAGAGAGTGACAGGCATTCCCTGCTATACATCCTTCTCTCTACCCTTGGATGGGAAGTGAAAAGAAAACAGATTAGCAGCCTCGAGTGATTGCTTTCTCTCTCCGGAGGAAAACTCCCTCCCCTCCTCGCTGACAGACCCGCTCGTTCGCCCTCCCCTCTCCCTCCCCTGCCTGGTCTCCACCGAAAACGCAGACACGGCTCCAAGATCTACACTTGGCTCGTTTCCTGAGCACGAACGACGTTTTTCCACATCGTGTTCCGTGTCGCACGGGGGCAGAGACAATGTGTCTTTTAAGAGACACAGGAGTTCAGTCTGGATGGCTCCTCGGCGGTCGTGTTCCGGGTGCCCCCTGTCACAACGGTGGTGCTTTACCGCCGCCATGGCTATTGAGCGACGCTCGCGTCCCCTTCTAATCGATGGCGGCCTGGCTGGCGGGGCGGGGCTGTCAGACAGCCGGTGTGAGCGACGCCTCGCGGGCCCCCTCGTTCATCACGCTTGCCGCTCCCCGCCGCAAATTAGCCTGTCGTCGGCGCCGCCGCGCAATCCCCTGCCTCGACCGTGGCAGGTTACCAAGCAACGGGAGCATGTGATGATGTCATTAAAAGGGACAAGGTACGGCTCGATCAGTAGAGACGGGGAGAGGAGGGGGGGAGCGGGGGGTTCAGACGGATTTCAACGGGGCCTGGTGTTACCATGGATACGCGGTCACGTCATCCCATAATAAGTCTAGCCTGGAAGGAAACACAATTGAACGATTCGGCGCGAGAACGAGGCATACCCTAACCCTGACCCATCCATAAAATAAGGTCGGGGGAAGCGCATGACATTCTCGGACCTCAGAGGGCCTTCAGTCTGAGTACGCTATTGAGGTGCCTTCTGCACAGCCCAGTCACTAGCGACCAACAAACAACAAAGACATGCATCAACCAGATCGGAATTTCGAAACCTACATACCAAACCGGAGCCAGTCCATCACCTGACTCCGAAGAGGGCAACAAGGATCCATCAATAACCAGGAACGAAGCGTCTCAAACCCACTCTTTCTCATACATACAGTATCTGACACACACACACACACAGTATCTGACACACACACACACACAGTATCTGACACACACACAGTATCTGACACACACACACACAGTATCTGACACACACACACACACATGCCGCAGTCGCACACACACAGCCAGACACACAGGTGTGCACACATACAGTTCGGCCACATTCTTCCTCCAATCTGAGGGCTTCAAACAACTACATCTCCCAGCTTCCTCTGTGCCTGCAGCCCTGGGCCGTCGAGACACAGAAGATAAAGAAGTGTCATGGAGGGGGGAGGGGGTGGGGGTGATGCCGCCAGGGGCTTTGACCAATGCTGCTTGGGAGCACTGGCAAACACGAGGAGTTTGACTGGAGCATTGGAGAGAGCTGTAATGAACCGCTGTCTGAGTGTGTTGGTTTAGTCACAGGGGTGCTGGTTGGCTGGTTGGCTGGTTGGCTGAGGCTCTAGGCTGCGGGGAGAACAGTTGGAGGAGAGGGCTACATGCTGAGGTTAGACAGGATAGAGAACTGAGAGGTGGTGGGAGAGAGAGAGAGAGGCAGGGAGAGAGAGAGAGATAGGGAGAGAGAGGGGCAGGGGGAGAGAGAAAGGTAGGGAGAGAGAGAAGTAGGTGGAGAGAGAGAGAAGTAGATGGAGAGAGAGGTAGGGGGAGAGAGAGAAGTAGGTGGAGAGAGAGAGAGGTAGGGGGAGAGAGAGAAGTAGGTGGAGAGAGAGAGAGGTAGGGGGAGAGAGAGAGGTAGAGGGAGAGAGAGGTAGGGGGAGAGAGAGAGAGGTAGGGGGAGAGAGAGAGGTAGGGGGAGAGAGAGAGAGGTAGAGGGAGAGAGAGGTAGGGGGAGAGAGAGAGAGGTAGAGGGAGAGAGAGGTAGGGGGAGAGAGAGAGGTAGGGGGAGAGAGAGAGGTAGGGAGAGAGGTAGGGAGAGAGAGAGGTAGGGGGAGAGAAAGGAAGAAGATAGGTGGAGACAGAAAGACAAAGAGAAGTGGAGAGTGAGAGACAGAGACAGGTGGAGAGAGAGAGAGAAATCAAAAGAAGCACAGTGTTGCCCCTGGGGCGGAGACAGTGGTGATGTGGGGAATCCATGCTGAGATCTGGCGGCCCACATTGCGCTCCTCTAGCAAGTGTGCAAATAAACACTTTACCCCCCATGGCGGGTTACACAAACCAGCACACGCAAAGGGGAGCACTCACACACACACACTCACATCCCAAAACACTTGCGAAAGCCTGAGAAAGCCTCACGCAGGACATAAATCCCATGCGTACACTGGACGCAACTAGACACAATGCACATTGTCTTTGCCAAACACACACACACACAAAAGAGTAGAAAAGGAGAAAGGCGAGGTGATGGAGTGTCCATGTCGCCCAGGCGTGGGGCACAGTCAGGTCAGCGCCAAGACAAAGCAACGAGGCCGTAAGCTCCTTCCCAGAAACACCCACATTACAGAATGTAACCCTCCCCCCCCGCGCGCACACACACACACACACACACACACACACTCCTTCCACATAAAAACAACCTTTTACAAGCACCCTCGTTTAGGAGCGTCGGGTGAGACGAGGGGACAAAAAGAAGTGAGAAACGTTTGTTTTCACGGGGGCTGCTGTTGGCTGTCTCTGTCGCCCATTCACAGTCCCTCTTTCTGGGGCTCGCCCTACGGTGACCCTGTCTCTCCTGGGGGGGGGGGGGGGGGGGGGGCTGGGTCCTTTCACCCTGGAGATTTATGGTCTTTGATGGAGGGGAAATGGACCCAGGGCTTGGGTGCACAAGAGGGGGGCCTGATTTAATTTCTACAAATCTCTGGACAGAGGGCCGGGATTGATATTGGAAGAGGGGGGTTGGGGGGGGGGGTGGTCGTCTGAGATATTTTCAAGGCTGACATCTGGGGGTGAGGTGGAAGCCTTCAGCTGTCGGTGGGACTCAACACCGCCCCCCTTCGGGCGGCTCCGGGGAGAGGTTCCGAACGCACCTCGAGCACTGTAAGCGGACAGTGGGGAGCCGACCCCGCCTGCGTTCCCCGGCGTTTGGGGTTCCCTTCGGGCGCCCCTCCTCTCCCGCAGCACAAAGGCATCCTGGGTCTTTCTGTGCTGTTCTGTTGTAGCTGTGCGACCTGCCAATCACCCTGCTTTTAATAATCCCATAATTTCCATAATCCTAAAGGGTCAGGGACTATGCACAACACCCCCCCCCCACGTCGAGAGAAACTTCTAGAAAGCCTGTCCAAGTCTTTAGCGGAGCTGTGTGGATATTCCCCTCTGAGACTCTAACAGAGATATAATGATGTAGTACAGAAGGGTGGCAGACACAGCTGTTGGCTAGCAACATGAGCTTTATCGCCTTGGCCAATCTGCTTCCACCGAAACCCCAAGAAACCCTGTAGGAGTCCAAGAAACCGTCAAGATGGCCGTTATTCCCGTGCCAAAATATCTTACTTTAACCACTGAAACATTTTGAGGAGAGTTGGTATTTGAAAGACGGGGGCCTATTTCACACTCTCACATCCCCACCACATGTATACTGGGGAACCCTCCAGCATCAGGCATTACATTTACATTTAGTCATTTAGCAGACGCTCTTATCCAGAGCGACTTACAGCAAGTACAGGGAGATTCCCCCCGAGGCAAGTAGGGTGAAGTGCCTTGCCCCGAGGACACAACGTCAGTTTTCACGGCCGGAAATCGAACCGGCAACCTTCTGATTAATAGCCCGATTCCCTAACCGCTCAGCCATCTGACCCCTGGCTCCTCAAAGAAGAAATAAGGAAGCCTGTTCTGATGATTCCAGCCACAGGTAAAAAACGTCATTCCATCTGCAAAGAGGGTGTGAATTATACTCATTTTGGCAGGTCTTCCCCAAGAGGAAATCATTCTGACACCTGGAAGGAAACACCTTGACAGGCTCCTTGATGAGGGTGCTACAAATCACGCCCTTCGTGTCAACCAGACAAGAATGGTTCGATGGGGAGGGGAGGGGCCTTGGCGGGTTCAGCCGGGCCTAGATTGAACACCCTGACGCAGGCATGGGAACAGACACTCAGCGAATCCTGCCGGCTGGCCTCCGCAGCGATGCCATGTGTAAGACGAGACATGCGCCAGACTGACAGCGCCGTCACTCACCTTGGGCACCCGCGGGGTGGCCATGATGACGGCACCAAAAAAAACGGGGCTTCCAGCATAAATCGGGCATCGACAACAACAATTCCCCTCTGCGTAGTCCAAAGCAGCATTGCTGTCGCACAGGGCTATAGGTGACGTCCCTACCAGTACAGTGCATGTTCAGCAACCTCACAACTCAAACTGCACAGGGAGCGATCCGTTTTCTCCTGCGGAGTGTAAATTGATTTCTCACGTGCTACGCGAAGGTGTGAAAACGGCGGCGTGGCAGTGCATGACTGCGGTCTCTGCAATCGTCGTGCTGTGGCCCGCCACCCAACTCGGTAAAACGGCGACACCGAATCAGAATGCGGAAGACGCGGGAGAGGGAAAATGAGATTCTGCTCTCTGTCCGAACTTTGCAATAATCTCGGCTTTGCGTGGGCGGCCGCGCAAACAGCGCGGAAGTTAATTACCTTGGACTGGCGCGGCTCTGCCTTTATTTAATCTAAACTGCAGATGCACTTTACTTTGGCAGCCCTCTCCAGGGAGGAGGGAAACAAGGAGACGGCGGCGGCGAGGAGGTTTCACGCAGATACGCCTCTTCACAGTCTGGCACACACGCAGTTCGGAGCGCACCGCGGCGATTCGCGGCGTAGCGAATGAACCGCGCGTTGGCTTTCTGTGCGACTTCGGCACGGCTGCGACATCGGGCAGAGGTTTTGTGGGGTTTTCCTTTGCACACAATCTCAATGGACCATCTGTTTGACCATAAAGACTAAGCTGTGCTCCGGAGGAGAAGGTGGACTGGGGAGTTTGGATAGAGGTCGCCGAGCTGTAAAGGGCTCTGGTGCAGTGTGACAGGTGTATTGTGGCTGTGTCAACAGTCCACCTGCCAGGCTTCAGGATGAACCTGTCAGGCCAGTGGAGCCGGAATGTGTGTGTGTGTGTTTTATCATCTTTTCCAGCATTTCAGAGACTTTTGCAATAAAGAAAAAAAGGAGGAGAAAATGAGCAACAGACTGATACAAAAGTCATGCTCCCCCCCCCCCCCCTCCGACAAACACACAAAAATGCACCCCAGGCATTTCAGAAGAGGTCCTTTCCAGAGAGGGAGCGAGAAAGAGGAAGAGAGAGAGGGAAGGGAGAGAGAGAGTTAAACTCCCACATCAGCATTGTTGTAACCATAACCTGTGGGAAGGTATCCCAGTTTCAGCCGTGGGGAGTGAATGGACCGGGCCGGCTTTGATCGCCGCGGGCCTGAATGACGAGCTGAAACAGGAGGCCGGAAGCTGTTGAATGCCGGCCTCTCTCAAGTCGAGCTAAATCTTGATCGGTATGTCAAGGGGTATGCTAAGAGTTGCGCCCGCGTTCACAAGAGGCTATGCTGGACACGTTCAACGGCTTAGGAGCCACGCACACACACACAGAAGCTCACATCCTTTTGGGTTTGCGCGCAGGAGAACGAGGGTGTGGGTGGGAGAGGAGAGTTTGTCAGTGAGCGCGTGTGATCATTAGGAAGTGTAATGTACTTTATACTGTCTAATATGTGCTTTCCTGTTATGTGAGCTGAGAGTAAGAGCAGACCTTGCAGTCACACTGACACGAGGGCCTGAACTGGCAGCTGGTAGGTGTACACACACACGCACACACACGCACGCACGCGAGCGCACACACACGCTCCCAAGAGTGCGGCCGACTGGCATCGATTCAACTGGGCTGACCTCTCCGAACAGATTAACATATCAAAGCCAGACGCGCAGAAACATATGTAAGCGCTTGCATAAACCACAGACACGCACCCGAAAATAAAAGACAGAAGAAGAAAAAAATAAATAAATGCAGAGATGAAAAAAGAAAAGAAAACGGCCAACCGCAGCACGTTCCACGCGCAGGAGGGGGCGCTCCTCCTTCGGCCGGCAAGAGCTCCTCCTCGGCTCCTTCCCCTCACAGGCAATCTCCGACTGCTTCCTTTACGAGTTAACACACCCGGCAGCCAATTACCACTCGCGAGGCGCCACATCTTCCCCTTTGCATCGTCAGATCGACAGGGGGGGGGGGGGGTATTTTTACCTTGACGTAAGGCCGGGGCTGTTTTCACACTCTTGTCGACTGAAGCTCTTCCTTTCATTAAGGGAAGCTATTTAGGGGCTGTGGCAAGACGCCGCAGCAGAAAGATGCCCACTGATTATATTTCTCAATGAGGAAACTTAAAGGCGCACTCCGTGTTTATTTATTTTTGGAGGGACAGGAAACGAGGTCGTTGAATAGTTACCTCCCAAGCTCGAATGGGGTTTGTATGCAAAAAGGTCTTGGGATATCGAGTGCCCATTAGCTGCAAAAAGCCATTGTGCCGAGATGGGGCTTGTGAAGAGAGGACGGTGAGGCGAGGGCCGCGTCAGAGGGGGGACGCATGGTGCACATCGCTCCCCCAGCCTCTTCATTGGCTTAACCAAGGAGGTGGCAGTCACCTGTCTCTCCTTGACCACTCACGGTGGAGTGCCATTCAAAAGGGGCGGCGGCGTCGAGAGGGTGGCAGCTGTGCCAAGGCAGGGCCGACTGCCTCCGAGACAAAAGGGAGGCCGGAGACGCCGGCTGCTCCGGTGACGGCAGCTCCTCTCTCTCTCGTTAACGAGCTCGCTGAAGCGCAGCACAATACGGACGCGTCACATGTTGCCTCCAGGAACAGGTGGGCCGCCCGCAACCAGCCGGACACCCGCCCCCCCGCTTCGTCTCGATTGGCTGTTGAACCGGGGAAAACGAATAGGAAAACGGCGTGCGATTTACAATCGTAACAACCGTGAAGCAGCGACGATAACCGCTGTGCGGCGGTGTGACCCCGCGTCAGTGTTTTCACCGTGACCGACCCTACCAGAAAGCAGATCGATAGGCCACAGCGCACGAGTAGCTAAACAAATAAATTAGCGAAGGAAAGTCCTAATCCATTGCTTGCGGTAGGCCCCCGTAATAGGATTGCGGTTGGAACTACTGTATGGACGTGAACGTTTGAATCGCCTGACTCGAGACGCGTGCCTTGTGGCATGTTAGCCGGTCAATCCGGCTAACATGGGGGGGGGCGTTACACCACGGTAGCATGTCAACACAATGGGTGCAGTGTGTCGGCGCACACACACACACACACATAGCTGCTCCGTAAAAGGATCAAAGTGGAGGTGTGGTGTGCAGGGATTGGGTGGCCATCGGTCGAAGAAAGGTCATCGTTTCCGGGGACACAATCCCCACTGTGGCCAGGCCATTCACACACAAGATGCTTTTACCCAGCATGTCTGTCATTGAAACCCAAATATCCATACAGTCCAGTGGCAGCTAACATAGTCCATCACTACCATTTTAATTACCAGTGGAAGGATTCATGTTTGACCAGCAGGGCGAAAACCAGAGCCTCAGTGTGTGTGTGCGTGTGAGTGTGTGTTCTGTCTCCTATAACAGTCTAGTGCTTTGTCTCAATATGCCACTCACCCCCAACACCTGAGAACCACAAGCTCCTTCTCCTGGCGACCAATGACTCAGGCAAAGTGAAGTAAGACAAGGAATATCCTGTATAGCATTTCTAATGCAGCCTTTTACATAGTGCTAAAAAGAAACCCAATACAAAATCTCCTGGGTCACCTTCCGCGTGAAGGAGAAAAGCCATCAGCTAGTCTGTCTCCCTAACTTATATAAATAGCACGCTCGTTTTAAACTACTTTTCATACTTAATTTCTCCAATTTTGTCAAAATAATGGCGACTTTTCTTTTGAGCCGGCGTTGATTAGAGTGCGGTGGGGGGAGCGAGATCCCATTTCTAAGCGGGATGCTTTTTGTTGAAGGATCCAGGCAATTATCTTTGATTAGACTAGTGGGCCTGTCCTCCAGTAGAACTGCGTGCCATGCAGCTGCTATTCTCTTGATGGGATGTCTGCTTCATTAGGTCTATATATATATATATATATATATATATGTGTGTGCGTGTGTGAGTGTGAACCCGTGTTCATGCATGCATGCATGGGACACTGTGTGTGTGTGTGTGTGTGTGTGTTGTACGTGCGTGTAAGCGTGTTCGGTCATCCAGTAACGTTTTGAAAGAGATGGGCAACAGCGACACAAATGAAAGCGTTTGAGGTTTATGGTCCGTCTCCGCGCTGGGGCAGAAGCACTTCCACTGCAACCGAATCCTCTCCTGAGACAGAGAGGACAGAACACAGGGCACAGGCACACGGCACCTTGATTAAAGCAGCGCTCCTGAGGAGAGGCAGCACACATATGGGCGTTCTAAACAAGCAGCACCAGATAGGCAGCCTGTGCTCCGAAATGACACAGCAGGGTTGCCAGATTTGTTATCCCCCCCCCCACCTTTTCATATTTCCAACCGCAACCATTCTAATCAATCTCAACGAAGGCATCTCGTCCGTGAAATTGCGAAGACATCTATCTTAAGGTAAGCAATGCGATAGTGTCACATCGCTGAGCCTTTTTACTTTGGAAGTAGAACTTCGTTGCGCGGTTTTGTCCTCGAAACTCCTCATTTCGGGTCAAAGCTCCATCATTTCTCTTCCACATTCTCCACTGTGGGGACCCTGGAGGTCACCCCCTTCCAGTGTTTGACAAATGGAGCAGGTCATTCAGGGGTGGCAGGGGGGGAGAGAATAAAAGGAGTGAAAGGGTGTTTGTGGCTGACAGACCGGCCAACGACCTCACAATTTGGAAAGACCAACAGCCCCCCCCACCCCCCTTGTCTGAAGGCCACTTGAGGAAATTCAAAGCAGTGCACTGAGAGGCCTACTTAATGCCTGACCACAATGAGTATGTCCCCCCCACCCTGTCCCATAATCCCCTGGGTCCCCCCCCCCTCAGTTACCCCTGGTCTCCCTCGAGTCTGAAAAGCAAGTCTGACACGAGCCTGACTTGCCTCTGCCCCCCCCCCCCACCTCTATCCCCTTCCCTAACCACCACACACCCTTCCAAACACACCCACACTGTCCCCCCCCTAGCCCCACACCACTAAACAGCCTTCGCCCGCCCTTCCATGGAGTAGGGAGTAGGGCTGAGTGGGGGGCCTGGGGTCCAGGCAGGCAGGTGCTGGGGCAGCCCCAGAGAGCGTGTGGTGGTGGTGGGGGCTCCGATTGCCGTCTGGCAGCCTCCACCGGCTGGGCCTGTCGGCCCCTCTGCTTTCTCCCCTATGGCAGCTCCCCTGACGGGGGGGGCGGGCGGATAGGATGGTGATTGTAACTGGGATTATGTATCGCTCTAATTGCATTTGCACGGGTCAGTGTCAGGGGCAACACAGCCAGAACCCGCTCTCTCCTTCCTTCTCACTCATTCCACAGGGGCAAGCGAAGGCCGCGCTCTCCGCTAACCTAAAAAAAAAGTTCTAACTTTCTGGCAAGGGTGGGAACTGAGGCTCACTTGTTACGAACACAGTCTGGCAACCGTCACTCCCAGCATTAGTTATTAAACCACTTCACAACACAAAAAATGAGAGTCGTTAGCTCGCCCACTTTCACACAGAGATGACAACCTCCACACGTTAAACTCACAAGCGCACATGCAAAATGGGTCCTGTGGGGACGGTAGAGTACATACCTTGTCAAACAGAGACTTCCATTGCTGGGACAGGGAAAGAGAAACAGAGGGAGGCGTGAGAGAGAGAAAGAGAGAGGGCTGTCAAGAAAGACGACCATAGAGAAAGGTGCCACTTATAGGACATAAGGCACAGCTGCCTGGGAGATGTGATGCCATGTGTGGGCCGTCATTACCTGAATGAATCTACAGTAATCATGCACCGCAAGCATCAATTATACAGCAGCCAAGCAATATGGTACAGCTAGTTGTCTGGGGATGCGTATCATGGACACATGGGGTCAATTTCCTTCTAGAGCAGGTCATTCAAGGATCTATGCAAGGCTAGACATGTTTAACGGAAAGTAAACAGTACATCTATAAAGCTATTAAGACGTGAAGCAAAGGCAAATACAGCCCAAATGGCTGAGCCGCAGAAAGACAAAACGAAAACGGATAGAAGGATGACAGAAGAGAGATGAGATCCAGATTGTTCTTACGTCTTCGGGGGCAACGGGAAGGACGTCGGTACTTTCCAACACCTCGATCTCTTCTCCCTCCGCGTTTGCCGCCACCGCGGGAGAGGAGTTCACCGGCACGTCCCGAGCCTTGTTCGGCATCCCCTCTCAATCCACGAAGCGAACAAATTATATCCAAATCGAAAACGACTCGTAAATATCCATTATCGGTTCTTATAGCCAATGTTCGACCATATCCATACTCCCTAAATTTCAATATAGCCTAACCTAAATGTTAGCAGCCTGTTATTCACACTGATTTTCAGTCCAACGTCATTAGCCTGTCTTAATAACTATCAAGAGACTAAGAGCAACATAAATGCATAGGTCTTCTTGCGATCCGGAAAATTTAGAAAGTTGAGTGCCAAGTGAATGATGCCAAGCGTCCGTCGAGTGCGCATCAGCGTCTCTAAACTACATTGATGAAGCGAGAAACGAAGTTCTCATTTTCCATACAGTCCACGAACAAACCTAGCCTACTCTTGTGCTTGTCCGTGACAGATATACAGTGTTGGGCACTCGCCTCTTGTCACACGAACAGGCTGGAGTCCAAGTTTCTACACTTGTCCTTGTGTCACCTGAAAATTAAACGCATTGTAAGAACATGGCAACATTGGCTTGAAGACAAATTACCCTAACTTCATACAAATCCCAATGTAATATCATAGGCTACTACATAAGTCGTCGTATACAGTAGCGTAACACTTGCAAGGCTCCATCAGCGATACAATGTACTATATAGACTACATATAACACTAGCCTGTGTTTATATTTGTGGTCGGGGACCATGGGAAAGTCATTCAAGTGTACATTTTCGGTGCGTCATTGTAGCCTACCGCTCCGTTGTTCACCGCAGCGACGCTCGGCCAGCTGCCCAACTACACTGTTTCTCAGCAGCCTCGGGGAACACACCGACTCCGCGGAGTTGGAGAGCGTCCAGGAGGCACTCGGACAGAGCTAGAGCTATAACCGGCTGCTGGCTTCGGCTCCGTTCCACTGCCGCATGCGAGCCTCCGGGCGCAGAGAGAGAGAGAGAGAGAGAGAGAAAGAGAGAGAGAGACAGAGATATGGGGCTTTATTTGGACGCAAGATGAGAACACCACCCACTCACATCAACTGAAGGTCTCGAGGAACCCCTGTTCTCCCTTCACCAGCTGGCTCTTGCTTAGGGGTTCGCGCGTTCACAGGAAGACAGCAAAGCGCGCGTGTGAGTCAAAAGGGTGAGCTTGGCCCTAACGTGAATTCAAAAACGAAATCGATATAACATTCTGTCAGTTGCATAACTAAAGCATAATTTTGACTGACTTAAGTGTTGCTACTCCATTCCACAAAATACAAACGAAATACCCATCTTCAAAGCAAACAATACACATAAAGACATAGCCTACTGTATTGGGTTCCTAGACTTATTGAAATAAACAAATTCAGCCTGTAACTGGATTGTGCTAGTGAAAAATGCCCCACAGCCTGTAAATTCCAGGTTAGTTGAAGGACCGTAAACACTACCCTTCAGGTCTGGCGTAACAATCAGCCAAATGAGGTACCTCACCCAGCCATTAGACCACCAAACACTTCAAACAAACCAAGTCTTGAAGTTCCAGTGGCCTATGGGGAACCAGGCTTGTGTGTAGGTTTGTTTGAAGGCTTTATCTACCAGACTAAATATCACTACTTGTGAGTACATGGCATTACCATGGAAACAACATATGGACATGTGTTATTTTTAACATCTGACACCTTCAGAGGACTTTTACATGTTTTGATAACGACAGTATTCAAGGTTTAACACTGAAATACTATTGTGCATTTCTCAACCGACATCGAATAACAATCAAAAAAGGTTCCCTTCAACCCTGCCCTTTCCACTTTCAGCTGTGGTTCAACTGGCACAACTAGCAGAGTTTCAAATGGTACAGCTTGGCTCAGTTCAGCTTCGTCCTATATTTTTCTTGGTTGTTGACTTCTACAGTCTAGCCCTTCTGAGAAGTCAGACATCAAGTGAGGTCATCAAGGCAGTCACTGACTCAAAAGGAGACCCCATCGCCAGAAAGCCCTTCACACTTTCGGCCGCGGTGAGAGAGGGAGAGGAGTGCAGTGAACGTCCAATTAAAAAAGGAAAAAAAAAACTGCCAACTGACAGTGCATTTCACACAATCCAACTTTCACAGGTCAGCTGCTGGTGTTGGGTTTGAGAGGTGCAACACAGCCTGCAGAACTAGAGAGAGAATACCCAGAGATAACACCGGCGCTGTGAAGGAGTCGCTAGCATCTCTGAATATCATACCAAAGGGAGGGAGGATTAGCTGGTGGGCAGGTAAGGCACACATGACCTGTCTCTCACACGCACACACGGAAGCATTGCACTCTAACTAACACTCACACTAACCTTAGTGGCTAGACAGGGCAGTTTAATTCGGCGGATTGTTGGTGCGTCTCAGATCAGTTGAGCTGCTCATTATCTGTCAGGGTGAGACAGACTCTGGATATGTCATTAGGCAGCTCACCAGAGAGTCTGTGAGGTCTGTGATGCAAGCAAGGGGCGGCATTGGTAATCACTGCTCGTCGTGGAAAGGTTGCCATGGTCTAGCCGACACGTGAGAGAATTCAGGTCCTTGATTTGTGAAGTCAAACACAAATGATTTGTGAAGTCAAACACAAGTGTCTTAGTGTTTTACATTTATTCATTTAGCAGACGCTTTTATGCAAAGCGACTTCCAAGAGAGAGCTTTACAAAAGTGCATAGGTCACTGATCATAACAACGAGATAGCCCCAAAACGTTGCGGGTATCCAAACATGAAACATGTACTTGTAGAAAAATCTGAGATCAACCAACCAACCATCAATCAATTTTTAGATCAACGTGGGGAAAGAAAAGGATTAGCAAAGGAAGAAATGTGCCGACTGTGTAGGTGAACAAGCAGTAAATACCTCGTCCATGTGAATGTCAGTGACCTTTCATCTCTGACCTGTCCACTTGTTCTTCAAAAGGCTGGTGCTCGTCCGATACTAACATGTCTAACAGGCTGCTGCTAGGTGACCTATTTCCCTGACCTGCACAGCACAGAACAAAAGGCAATCTTTAGGTGGTGAGATCCTACGAATATGTCGGACAATTCGCATTTCAGTCAATTTCGCCTCTGAACTATATGTTAACAAACAAGCGCTGGTGGAATAGTGTCATCTTATTCTCAATTCTTATTAGCTGCTCAACACTGCCACTGTGTGCCCACGGATGGCACTGCAGCAGATACAAGTGCCTCTACCTCATTCTGAAGTCCTTACATCGCTGGCTCTCTGCACACATGAGGAAGAGTAGGCACATGACCTCACAGTGGACTCAACCATCCGATATTCCCTTTTGTCAAATCACGTAGCACAACAATATCACATAGCATTCAAATTCTTACAAAAAGAAATGTATCCGGACACAGTATTATCATGGTTATTTATTATAAACATTTGGAAAGGCGAAGGTGATAAAAATAACTATGCTAGTAGTCTGGGAGAAGTGGGATGGGTTACTTAACAATCGGATTATTGGAATGAGTAGTATTGACAGGGCTGTTGAAATGACATCATACGATTTTAAACGGGGAAACGTTTGGGAGCATGCAGTTCTGTAGTTCTGACCGTACAGCAACTAGCCACACACACACGATCCAGACTAGAAACTTAAATAAAGCACTGGGATACCGGGCAGCAGCGGAGTCTATGCTGAGGGTTAAGATGCTGAAAGATTTCATTGCACAAATGACCAATGTTCTCTGAAGAAGTGTAGGCTTGTTCGGATATTAAAATAAACAAGTGTGCAACCATGCTTCTCCCTGTTCATGAAAGGCAATCTAAAGGCCATTTTCAATGTCAGGACTAAGGGGGGCTCCCGAAACTGTGTTCATTTAAGAAACCTTATTTTAAGCCATTGAATTAAAACGATAGTACTTTGCATTCCATGTTATGACATTGCCATTGTCAGACCGTTATAGCTTATGTTGGACATTTTGCCAGAAATAATACAAGTGGATATATACAGACTGTTAACAAGTTGTTCAGTCACATCTCAAGCAGTTATTTATGTATACTGGTTCCATTGCATAATTCTAGTTACTACACTTAAGTTTATCATTTCAATTCACAGGCAACCAAAAATAGCTTCATTACACAAGATAGCAGGATTCGTCAGCCGTTCTCCTTACATTTTCAATATAAATATAAATATATGATCTATATTTTATCATTGACACCAACAAAAAAGAGCAATTGCCATACATTACCACAGGTAGAAAAATTAAATAAATGGTTATTCGCATCCCCGCCCTCATGGGGGAAATATATTTCATGGTATTTTTGAACGTATTGCAAATGACAGGAGCTAGAGAGGAGGAAGGAGAGGAGGGTGGGGATCACCGGTGTTTGAGCAGGGCTCTGTACATGGCCAAGCCTAGGATGGCGAACACAGTGGCGCCCACACTCGCTCTCAGCCAGAAGGTGGAGGTCTTCAGGTCTGCCTGCGTCATATGTCTGAGAGAGTGAGAGAGAGAGTGTGAGAGAGAGAGTGAGAAAGAGAAAGAGAGAGTGAGAGAAAGAAAGAAGTCGAAGAGACTCAACTCAGTAATGCTTTTAAATAACCCCCCTCTGAAAGCCAGATAAAGAGACGAGCACTCGAACACAAGTAGAAGGAATGTAATATCCACTGGGTCAAGTCTAAATAGGGTCTGATGTTACAATGACTAAGGATGACGAGGCAAAAAAGACAAAGTCTGTTAAGACACAGAAGGTGCAACTGTGCAGGAATGAAGACCTGAGATATGAGAAAACAAGCCATGAAGCATGAGAACAGAAAAAGGGAACAACAGTGAATGGGGTATGACATTGCAGAAACAGAGAGGACAAGGACAGGAAACAATATCCACTTGACCAGGGTGACGAGGTGGAAGAAGGGATGAACGAGTGCAGAGCAACCTTGAGGATGAACACCCCGAGAAAGAGAAAGCGAGAAAGGAAAAAAATAATAATCACGTTTTGCGTTGCAATGGCGAATGGCGAAATGAAAGAAAGGTGAGGAAACGGGCGAAGGTTAGTCAGAGAATGAACTGAAAAGAAAGAAAGAAAGAAATGAAAAGGCAAGGAAGGAGAAAGAGAAGAGAACCTGCTGAACACGGCCGTGTAGAGCTTGGCCTTCACCGACTGCACCAGCTCCGAGTTGAGGAAGTTCTGGCACAGGCAGAAGGTGCACCTGTTACACGTGCACATGCAGCGCAGGCGCGCGTGACTGAGGAGAGAGAGAGACACATCCGTGCACACACACACACACAAAGTAGGTGAACAACACACACGCAATCACGCACAGAAAGAAGAGGAAGTCAAACACACAATCCTCCACCACCAAAAAGTGTGTTTGAGAGTCCTGGAGCCGGCAACCATATCATCCAATAGTAACCCACAGAAGATTAGACAGGCATGGAACGTTTAGAAAAGTCACATGGTCTTACACATCGTCCTCCTAAAGCAGAGACAGGCGTAACCAGGAAGCGTCTCCACCCTTATCTTCCAAACTGCTTCCCAGTCAGGGGTAGAGCTACTCTGCTAATGGCCACTTTACTCAATGAGGCAGATACGCGGGCATCTCGTGGAATCTAGGAATGCAGCTAGAAGAGGCACGGCTTCAAAAGGCTAAACCGTAGGTCCATCCACATGCAAGAAACGCTTTATGGAGATACATTGAATGAGAATGCCAACCGTTCCCTGTTGAGTAAGATGGTAATAGTTTCTTTCTTTCTGTGGGGAAAATAAACGATCCAGAACTAAAATGCGAGGAGGAATCAAATAAAAACGATGCTAGATTAAATGTGTGCATCTGTCAGTGATGTCCCGTGTGTGTGTGTGTGTGTGTGTGTGTGTGTGTGTGTGTGTGTGTGTGTGTGTGTGTGTGTGTGTGTGTGTGTGTGTGTGTGTGTGTGTGTGTGTGTGTGTGTGTGTGTGTGTGTGTGTGTGTGTGTGTGTGTGTGTGTGTGTGTGTGTGTGTGTGTGTGTGTGTGTGTGTGTGTGTGTGTGTGTGTGTGTGTGTGTGTAAGAGGAGGTGAGTCAGGTGGCTGAGCGGTTAAGGAATCGGGCTAGTAATCTGAAGGTTGCTAGTTCGATTCCCGGCCGTGTCAATTGACGTTGTGTCCTTGGGCAAGGCACTTCACCCTACTTGCCTCAGGGGGAATGTCCCTGTACTTACTGTAAGTCGCTCTGGATAAGAGCGTCTGCTAAATAACTAAATGTAAATGTAAGAGGAGGATTAGAACTGATCTGAATCCATGCTTATGTAACCGTGGGTTCCTGTGATGTTTGTTGTTATCCTAACAGCAGGAGAGGAGCCACAAGCATACCCAGTACAAGCCGTGTGAACGTGCACTGTCCTCGCCACGACACAAAACCACCGCAGCATAAGTAACTTCGATACAAATGGCAATAAAATTCATCTCGGGGATCTAGAAAGTTCCATCTAGCCATCTGTCTTCTAGGAGTGTAAGGTGAAATCAAATGCTCTGAAACCGAGTGAGAAACTAACATAAGAGGGAGCTGACAGGAAGTGGTTCGAAGCTTCACGCTGCAGCGGCTAAGCGCTTTCGGTTTGGGAGAGCGGGAGAGATCAAGAGAGGATTACAGGCTTGAGGTAGACTTGAGAACGGACTTTGGACTCGGGGGAGAAAAAAAAGGCTTTGGGGGAGTTGTCCCGCGGGGGGTTTGAGGACTCGCGTACTCACGGGTGCATGGCCATGGTGGTGAGTTTGATGTAGATGTCCTTGCTGGGCGCTGCCGCCTCGTTGCAGGTGAAGGACTGGGGAGGGGGCATCTTGTGCTTGCGGCAGAACTCCAGCGGCGTGCAGCCGTACAGCTGCCTGGTCTCCTGCAGGTCGGACTTGGCTGCTAGCATCATGCACGGGGTCTTGCTGTCCATGAAGTATTGCTGTGGGGGTGGGGGGGGGGGGGGGGGGGAGAGACATGAGGACACTCGTTGGAATACTGACAATGCTTTTCTGTGTGTGCGTGTGTGGACTCAGTTCTCAAGTGAATGTATCACCTAAATACACAAAGAGAATGTAGGCCATCCTCAACATTCTCTAAGAGTGTCACTATAATATGATTTGCAGTATATATATATATATATCAGTGATGACAAGGAAGTACAGCAGTGATCTGAAAGGCCTAAACCAATGAGCAGGCACTGGACTCGCACCTTGAAGACTTTGGCGCAGTACTCAAACGAGTGTGGGTTGCTGGAGTCGTAGACCAGACACACAATGTCACAGGTTAGCTCGGCGTCCGACAGGAAGTCAAAGTCTGGGAAGACCTCGTGGAGCTGAGGGAGGGAGGGAGAGGGAGAGGGAGAGGGAGAGGGAGAGAGAGAGAGAGAGAGAGAGAGAGAGAGAGAGAGAGAGAGAGAGAGAGAGAGAGAGAGAGAGAGAGAGAGAAAGAAAACGAGAGAGGAGAAAAACTAGATGTCAGCGGAGACACAGCGAGGAAAGAAACACCCCAATCAAAGCTCAGTCCGACTGATGTTGTGACCAGCTGAGGGCTCACCAGCAGGTATTTCTCCTGTCCGTACACATAGGTTGTGCTAATAGCATAGTAGGATCTGTGTTCCTCCTTAACAGTGTTTTGCCGCTGAGAAGAAAAAGAAAAAAAAAGTGAAAACACATACTTTGACTAACCGTGCACCGCAAAACACAGTTCCAATTCCTAACATAACAAAAAAAAACTGCTGCTGAAGATGTGCACTTGAGGTGTTTCTTCAGGTATTTCAGCACGGTCTCGTAGCGATGTCACCACAGTGAGTCTCACCAGGAGGTTTCTCCCCAGGAAGGCTTGGAGGAAGCCAGTCTTGCCACTGCCGCTGCCCCCGAACACGTTGCAGCGGAACACGCTTCGCTGGGTCTGCCTCTTCTGCAGGTCGATCTTCTTGTCCCTCGTCACTGGATGGACCGGTGGACAGAGATGGACAGCAAAGGATTTAGCCCACGTTGCTACGGGAGACTGGCCTCGGATTGTAATGAACCCCGTTAATCACCTGTGATGCCGGCAGCCTGGGACTCTTGCTCGGAGACGATGGAGTAACCAAGGTAACCCAGGTACTCGAGGCACCTCTGGACATCCAGGTACGTGGTCAACCTTGACAGAGGGTACACACACACACACACACACACACACAGAAAGAGGTGAGCAACACATCAGCATGTAACACACATCCTTGTAAAAAATGGCATCACAGGGACAATTGTGCAACAGCAATCCTGTGGTAAAAACCCAGTTAATGTTCAAAGTATCTGAACACAACACATGACCGAGCACCATTTGGTTTCGCTGTACACCTTTAAATCAATGGCGTTGGTCTGCACGTGTCTGACTGAGGTTTGGGCATGTTGCCGTACTCACGTCCACTGGGAGAGGTAGCCCTGGTAGGTGATCCAGCCCTGGTCGCTGGTGGACACCGTGTTGTTGACGTCAGGACCCCAAGGCATGTAGGGAAACACGTCAAACAGGTCCTTCAGCTCATCAGGGGACAGTGCGCAGTCCCGGTCCTGGACCAGAGGTAAACATACCACTGATTAATGGTAAATAAGATAGATTATTAACTCCCATACAATGAAACAGGTTTGAACCCAAGACTGCCTACTTGTGGTAGGCCTACGGTTCTAAAACGCGATGTGTGGCTCTCCAGTGAAACTTAAGCCAAAGCAATTATTAGCAAATATAAAACCACCAAACAGTCAAGAACGACCCGCGCTCGGATGTGAACTGCACAGTTCTTTCGAGAAGCATCCCCCCACCTTGTCATGCTTGTCAAAGACACTCTGGAGGAAGAGGTAGGCGTTGTGGTTGAGCTCCGTGGTGCAGTCCGGAGGGATTTTCAACCTGAGACAAACACAAACCACCCCCCCCCCCCCCCGGGTCAGATGGAGATCATCGGAGATTACTGGAACGAGCCGTATTCAATTACAGCTTTCTTAATACACGCTCTGCAGGGGGCAAGAGGGATTTCTGGGTAATTGAGGTTAGCTCCGACAGGGAGATGAGGGAGGGGTTGGAAGTTAATCCTTATCGCAAGTTAATGTATCGGATTTACAGTGAGGTGAAGGTGCCATTGCTGCTGTAATATTGTTATAATGGACCCAGTTTACATCTGGTTAACTGGTTGATGGGCTTGAATGGCCTTATTGGCTATTATTATCTTCCAGGAATAGATGAACGGCAGTTTGTGATGTGATCGAAAGGGACAAGGCAAAGTAACTGGTACAGATATAGGACAGATATAAACAGCAGACAAACAAAGAGGAAGAGACTGTGTGGGGGTGGGGGCGGAGATGGAAAAATCTCTCACTGCGGAGACAGTTTGTGGATGGGGAGGGGTGTAGATTCTACTCAGTCTGTGTTGTGTGTGTGTGTGTGTGTGTGTGTGTGTGTGTGTGTGTGTGTGCGCTCACTCACGGAGGGAACAGGTAGTCCTGATGGAGATCCAGGTCGTCGTCGTAGCCGAACCTCCTGAGCACGGTCCAGGTGGTCTCGTGTCTCCCCCTCTGGATGAAGAGCGTGTGCAGGAACAGGAACCCTGGAGGAAGGCGTAGCCAACCGGGCGTGTGAGGCGTGCAGGCGTGTGTCTGTGCATGGACGAGCATGGGGAGGGACCGGGGTCTAAACCTTTCAGCGTGAGTCCGTTGTCGCACACTCCGTCTCGGACGTTCTTCCTCACCACGTTCTTCACGTCCTCCAGGGCCTGATGAGCCAGCGGAGCGTTGAAGCATGTCCTCTGAAAAACACACAAACGTACACACGGTTCAACACAAGCACTTTCGCTTTGATTTGATTTCTTGGCACTAGCCTCACCTGGAAGAAGTTGAGTTCATTATCATTTAGGCTGCCATCGTTGTCCAGGTCTGACACTTTAAAGATGCGCGTCAGGGCTTTGACACAGGGAGGCTTCATCTGAGGAAAGGATACACCAGTTAAGAGTCTCACACACACCATCCATAAGCCAAGTGGAGGCTTCAGGTCTTTATAGGGGTTTGGTAGTAGAAAATGTCCTTACCTCTTTCTCCTCAGGACAGTACAAGGGGCCAGTAGGGTGCAAGACGGCTTTTTGGGCGTAGTAAAAAAGCTCAGAGATGTTCTTCAAGTTCTTGGCTGAACACTAAAGATACAGAATGGAGAAAATAGTATATTATTTATTTTAGTCACCAACCACCAGAACTGCTTGGTAATACCTTATCCAACTGAAATACGTTTATACTAAATCAACGATTAAGTTCATACTAGAACAGTAAACATATCTCTGTATGCTCAACTCCCGTTGGGAAGTCTGTTTAGAAAAGACCTAGCCTTTCATTTGACTTCTGCTGTGTGTGCCAGAAAAGTGACAGTTGTTTTCATTAGCACGTGTGCTATATCTGTAGCTATTGGCAAGCTAGCGTTCACCCCGTCTGGCAGGTTAGCCTGGCAGTGAAAGGTCGTGTCGTGTCTGAATTAGTAAACAGGCAGGGTGTGTAAAGTACCGAATCAGACTGGGGGGGATTAGCCAGGTTCATTAACCAGTCCAACTAAACATGGATCCCGGAGGGCAGAAAGTTAGCGCTCGGTGTGTCTGAATCAAGAGATGGATGGACACAGCAGACCATAATAGACCAGCGACTCTCTACCTGACGGACCAGACAGGACACTTATCCTCTGGTTCCACTTAGACCGAAGGCCAATACCAGACCAGGGTTTCTCAGCTAAGCGCATGATTGACACATGGTTATTTCCATTTCAGGAAAAGCACAGGCTTAGTAATGCTGAAGGTTACACTCATTGACAAGGTATCCCAGAGTGGTCACCATAAAGGCTTTATCTTAGGCTAGCAAGGCCAACCAGTCCGGTATGTCGTTAGCTGTGTGGTAAAACTCAAAGGCAGAGATGACAGAGGTGGCTCCATCAAGAAACCGCAAGGTCGTCTAGGATCCACTCTAAACTCAACAGATATATCAACTAGTAACCTTTCTAAGCTCGGGTTTTGATATACCAATGGCAGACAAACACAGTCCCAGCCTTTTTTGTGCTCAACAGAGAGCATTTAATTGCGCCCCCATAAACTTCTATAGATTTTCATTTTATTGCTTGGCTGTATGACTCATTACTGTCCTGCTAACACTAGCCGCACAGTGTTCCCTCCCAAGCTACATTGAGACATCATGTTAAGACCTGATCACAAGACACGCTCTAGACAGCAGGGTGTATATATGAATACTCGGTATCAGCAGTACAGTTGAGTCACATCTCTGTACGGATGCAGTCGTAGTGGGAGTCAGGTGGCTGAGCGGTGAGGGAAACGGGCTAGTAATCTGAAGGTTGCCAGTTCGATTCCCGTTCGATTCCCAGTTCGATTCCCGTCCGTGCCAAATGACGTTGTGTCCTTGGGCAAGGCACTTCACCCTCCTTGCCTCGGGGGAATGTCCCTGTACTTACTGTAAGTCGCTCTGGATAAGAGCGTCTGCTAAATGACTAAATGTAAATGTAGTGGTGTTGTTGAGTTCCCACCTCCACGCAGGTCTCTATCTCTGTGTACTCGTTCATGATGGGCAGGATGGTCTCCATGCTGCTGTGTTCAACCAGGTCCGACTTGTTCCCCACCAGGATCAGAGGAACCCTGTTGGGGGAGAACCACAGAACGGAACACAGTGTTTGCTTGGTCTCTCCGAAAAGCACATTGCGCTGCATTATCACGATTTGTATTCTGGGAATGTGGAAACTGAACACAATGCTGCCTTGGTTAGATAACGCACCTGCTGTCCTTGTCTGTGTTGTCAAGAATGAGCGGGATCCAATGGCTGGTAACCTAAAGAGAAGATGACGCAAAGTAAATTCAAGATGAGGATGTGCAAGATAGGGCCTGATGCAAAAGAAAGTTTCTCAACAAATGAACAATATCGCTACATCTACATTCAGTTAACAGGAAATGAAGGTTTGTTATGACTATGAGCTTCAATAAGCTCTGCGGGCCCTGCTCACCTTCTCAATTGAACTCTTGTTGTTGACTGAGTACACAATGCAAATCACATTTGCCTGTGCAGAGAAGAGAATCATCCATTAGTATGTCTACCACTTGGCTCAGCAGTTATTTCGTGGGACAGACCAAAGTAATCAATATTTAAGACCATAGTTATCAATAACTCATCTCACCTTGGATATCTCTTGAAAGAGTTGCTCGTCTGTTTGCTCTGCCTCTGGATAAACAAAACATGAAACAAATCAGCATCAAGATAACAAAACTACAACTACAACAAAACAGGGAATCCAAAATCAATGAAAAGCATGTCTCAAGCAGAAAACAAAGACATGGGAAATGTAGTCTACTGGGAGCAGGCAGCACCTGAGTAGTCTACTATGTGTGTGGGAACTCTCTCTGGGGTGACATCTGCAGGTATGGTGATCTCCTCAGCCCGATATGGAACCTGTGCAAAGACGACAAGCAGCGACATCGATTTTCATTTTAAGGGGGTGTATTCATAAATCAGGCATGTTTTTTTTGTGTTTTTTTTATTGTTTTTTTTAATCATATTGCCTGATTCATCTTCAGAGAAAGTCTATACTATATATTTATTGGTACTGATAACAATCAAACAAACAAGAATGCATGAAGGTTTCTCTCACCACATCTGGAAACTCCTCGCTGACCAGAGACATGATCAGGGAAGTCTTCCCTACTTTGGCTGTGAGTGAGAGAGTGAGAGTGAGAGTGAGAGTGAGAGTGAGAGTGAGAGTGAGAGAGAGGGAGAGAGAGAGAGAGAGAGAGAGAGAGAGAGAGAGAGAGAGAGAGAGAGAGAGAGAGAGAGAGAGAGATCCATTCAAATCCTTCATTTCCAGTTTTTAACATTTGGCACAGTTGGAGGCTCTTTACTCAACCTTGCACTTCTCTTTTTCATATTAACACAGAGTATTCCCTGTGGAATGTATAAGACTATTGCAAAGATCAAGTGATGTGGTACACATATGTAGCAAGTCCATACCATTTATAAGCATTGGGTGTGACATTAATCATAGCTACTTTGTTAATTTCAACAGTCTCTCAAACCCCCTTTAACCTACAGAATAGTGTGGTGATACATTGGCTCCACTTCTGCGTGAGCCCGGAGTGCGCTTACTAGATAAATCACTCTTGGACTTGCTGAGGTGGCTGCATTGGGCATGCTTTTGAAAAGCCATAGGAAATGTAAGCCAAACTGATGATAAACATTACGAAAAGAACAACTGTCCCATTTTTATATCAGTGAAACAGTGTGGTTAGTAGGTCAGCACGTTTCATAACTCTGCATTTACTAACAATGTGAGTGACGCAAGAGTATGTAGATGCACACCTGAAACAGACTTCTGTTTGTCATTTTAATTTGGCTACACTACAGGCAACTGTAACCACTGTAACCACCTAGCGAACTCCAGTAGACTAAGCAAATTGTTTGGCTACGGTATACCTATAAATATACTGGATGAACAAGGTGGTTTGTACAAAAATATTTCACAAGGTACGGCACTATACCTGAGATCATCAACATCACGCAACCTTATGGAGGCTCTACTGCTAGCTAGCTAACATGCTAACGTTAGCACTCAAATTGTACCGTTAGCACGCATATTGCAGAGGTTTACAGTAACACAACACCATTCGATCATGTCACTTACGCTCTCCCACTAGTAATATCCTGACGTCCTTGCGCATCTTCTCCGCTGTCAAAGACTAAATCTGTAAATACGTTGGTGAGTAACATTTATGCGCTCATGTGCGCTCGACAGAATGACAGCCAGAGACGATGGATCCCCATGGCCTGGTTTACGTTCGCATGGCAGAAAATATGGGGGCAATCCTATGCGCAATTCAATTCCAAAATTAGAAGCTGTGCAGGGTTGTTTGCTAGCAAAAATAGGCTACTATTCAGCCGGCTTGCTACTGCAGCTGGGGATGCTGTATGGCGCTGTTTCACATTGCGAGATCAAGCTTCAGTACACTGATTTGCCCGCACACAAACTTGTATGTTACAACACACAGTATCAGCGCTCTAGCAAACCTGAAGTTTCAACAAGCACACGCCCCCTCCAGCAGATCTCGAAATTACGATTGGCACTAAACGACAAACGTTGCACTTCTATTATTAAAACGCATAATTGTTATCACATGAAATACTATCTAAAATCAGGGAATTGTCATTATTTATTGATAATAATACTCGTATAACAAAAAATTCTCGTATGGCTGCATTATTCATTGATGGACAGTGTTCCATTTATTGATTATTCATTCATATTTACTTTCATATCCTCTTAAGTATATTTAATTCATGTTAAAAAGTGATGAGCAGAAACAGACAAATGTCCATAAAAAAAGTCCCTCCACCTTTTGTAAAAACACAGTCCCATTGAGAGTTTACTGATTCCCAGGGAAGGACAGAACATTGGGGACCTTCAGCCCAAACAGCCAGAACACGGGCCTCACTGGCTCAGAGAAGCCCTCCTGCACACAGTGCAACAGAGTATTCCCGGCGGACAGTCCGTAGAACGACAACGTCCCATTACTCATGTCCAGGACCACTCGGACTAAATCAGGACGGCCATGTTTGAGGGGGTCCTCCACGTTGTCGTGCCAGTAGCTGAGTCTGTTCGTGCTCCACTCCACACACCAGGAGCTGGGGGTGCGGCCCAGCTGTTCCTGTCGGCCCATACCCAGGTAGGCCACGCCCACGGCCCAGCCCACACTCTCCGATGTGTCCACGTCCCAGTAATGGCAACCCTGGCTGAATTCTTGCTCCGCCATACACTGGCTGACGTCGAAGCGGTCGCCGTGGGTTACTGAGCTTGCCCTTCGGGTGCTGACCTTGTAGCCATTAAAGACCAGGCGTCTGTGACCCAGGGCTGGGGTGAGGGTCAGTCTGGCGAAGCTTGCATCAGGTAGGGGAGGGGGGATGTCTGTATATCATGAAAGATGAAAGGATATTGGTTTATTGTTTTTCTTGTCAATACCAAATAGCATATTTCAACATTAAATCAAGCCTGGTCCTAATATCAATTGAGTTTCTTCATTTAAATGCCCCCTCAATTAAAGGACCAGTTCCAATAAGTCAGGCCCTATGTCAGACACGCCATCTAGTGGTTGAATTGTTAAAGGCCGATCATTATGATGCAATGAAAACCTTCATTTACCTCCCTGTTCATCTATTCATTACAAATATGACACTCACCTTGCGCTCTGTGCCTGTGTGTAGATGGGGAGATAGGCAACTCCTGTAATGGGCTTTCAGGGGGATCTGGGACCTGTGTCGCCCCTGCACTGGGTTGAATATCAGCATCTGAGTCCTCAGCCTATTGGACCAGACCACAGAATATGTCACTGTTCTTTTCCAATGCTCTGTGACTGTCCATACGTAGGCTATATTATGCTGAGTTTAATGACAGATTTACCTGTTCCGGTAAAGCGTGACTTTCAACACGGTCTTCCAAGCTGGCTGATGTCTGCAGTGCTACTTCACAGACTTCCTGACATGAATATTGATTCCAACATTTTAGTTTGATAAATGTTTCTGCTCTCAAAACATTGCATTATATTGAAGAAGACGTTTAGAGGCCATTAGAAAACATATAGCGACATCAAAGCACACAGATCTGTGCATCATGAACACGTTTGTTTGCTGATGTCTCACCTTTGCCGTTTGTGGTCCAGTAGATTCTTCGTTTGAAACTAAACGTCTAAAATCATGGTACATTTTCGTCATGTCACAAAGTGTGACATTTTTCTTGAACTGAGGTCGGAATCGATGCCGACACTCCGGACATTCAATCGTCGTCGACGCCTTTGCTTTCCGATATTCAGATATACAATTATTACAATAGCTGTGACCACAGGGTAAGGTTACTGATTTGAAAAAGTTTTGACATATAGAGCATTGTAGACATTCGGCAATATTCTTCAGAAGTTCTTCAATAAGTAAATCCATTGCAATGAGCTAACTCATATCGGTTTCTATATAGAGACCTAGGGCTCTGAAATGAAACCGAAACCAAAAATGTAAACACGACCAAAGACAATCGTTTTATTTGAATCTTTTTTTCATTCTTCTCATTAGCATGTTAAAGAGGGCTAACATCAAAACGATACCAAATGATTATTTATTTATGTTCTCCCTATTGTTTTGACGTGGCACTCAAAGGTATATTTCTTATATACAGTTAGGTCCATAAATATTTGGACATTGACACAATTTTCATCATTTTGGCTCTGTATACCACCACAATGGATTTGAAATGAAACAATCAAGATGTGCTTTAAGTGCAGACTTTCAGCTTTAATTTCAGGGTATTTACATCCAAATCAGGTGAACGGTGTAGGAATTACAATACATTTTATATGTGGCCCCCCCCTTTTTAAGGGACCAAAAGTAATTGGACAATTGGCTGCTCAGCTGTTCCATGGCCAGGTGTATGTTATTCCCTCATGGGAGTTCGTTATTTCATTGACAAGGAGCAGATAAAAGGTCTAGAGTTCATTTCAAGTATGGTATTTGTGTTTGGAATCTGTTGCTGTCAACTCTCAATATGAAGTCCAAAGAGCTGTCACCATCAGTGAAGCAAGCCATCGTTAGGCTGAAAAATCAAAACAAACCTATCAGAGAGATAGCAAAAACATTAGGTGTGGCTCAATCAACTGTTTGGTACATTCTTAAAAAGAAAGAACGCACTGGTGAGCTCAGCAACACCAAAAGACCCGGAAGACCACGGAAAACAACTGTGGTGGATGACAGAAGAATTCTTTCCCTGGTGAAGAAAAACCCCTTCACAACAGTTGGCCAGATCAAGAACACTCTCCAGGAGGTAGGCGTATCTGTGTCAAAGTCAACAATTAAGAGAAGACTTCACCAGAGTAAATACAGAGGGTTCACCACAAGATGTAAACCATTGGTGAGTCTCAAAAACAGGAAGACCAGATTAGAGTTTGCCAAAAAACATCTAAAAGAGCCTCTGGAACAACATCCTATGGACAGATGAGACCAAGATCAACTTGTACCAGAATGATGGTAAGAGAAGAGTATGGAGAAGGGAAGGAACTGCTCATGATCCAAAGCATACCACCTCATCAGTGAAGCATGGTGGAGGTAGTGTTATGGCGTGGGCATGTATGGCTGCCAATGGAACTGGTTCCCTTGTATTTATCGATGATGTGACTGCTGACAAAAGCAGTAGGATGAATTCTGAAGTGTTTCTGGCAATATTATCTGCTCAGATTCAGCCAAATGCTTCAGAACTCATAGGAGGGCGCTTCACAGTGCAGATGGACAATGACCCGAAGCATACTGCGAAAGCAACCAAAGAGTTTTTTAAGGCAAAGAAGTGGAATGTTCTGCAATGGCCAAGTCAATCACCTGACCTAAATCCAATTGAGCATGCATTTCACTTGCTAAAGACAAAACTGAAGGGAAAATGCCCCAAGAACAAGCAGGAACTGAAGACAGTTGCAGTAGAGGCCTGGCAGAGCATCACCAGGGACGAAACCCAGCGTCTGGTGATGTCTATGGGTTCCAGACTTCAGGCTGTCATTGACTGCAAAGGATTTGCAACCAAGTATTAAAAGTGACAATTTGATTTATGATTGTTAGTTTGTCCAATTATTTAAAAATTAAAAAGGGACCAAATTCCTACACCGTTCACCTGATTTGGATGTAAATACCCTGAAATTAAAGCTGAAAGTCTGCACTTAAAGCACATCTTGATTGTTTCATTTCAAATCCATTGTGGTGGTATACAGAGCCAAAATGATGAAAATTGTGTCAATGTCCAAATATTTATGGACCTAACTGTACCTCCACTTAACTTTCTACATGAATTATGCAAAGTTATCAGCATTTAACCTAAAATAAATACTGTATACAGTGAAATACCTGAAAAAATATAATAAAAAGGTACAATTAACAGCCACTTGAAATGTTCATTAGACATGCTGATGTAAAACATGATTCTCCTCATGAGAATGGTCTCCTCCTCCACAGTCCTTGCACTCATGTTCTCCTTCTAAGGCTGGCCTCAGCTGTAAAAGAAAAACAGGGAGACACTTTATTTGAACAAATTCAAATCACCATGGCAATCCACTGGTAACCATAATGGACTACAATCTTACTGGTGTAGTGTTGTGGAGTCATGGGTTGTGAGATGACTTCTCTGAAGGCCTCTAGCCACTCCTTCTGGTCCTGCTCCTGCTCACACATGAAGACAAACTGCCTGTCTGGTGTCTCCATGGAGACCCCACAGCGCCACTTGCAGCCACGGGTGTGTTTGGGCTGGCACTCCTTCACAGAGTAGCCATGACTCTCTGTACCAATGAAAACAGCACCCAGCTCCACTGCATCCTTCACCCATGCAAACAGGCACAAACACACACACAAACACACAGTCATCCCATTGTAAATGTGCTACACACTAGTCTCTAGTTTTAAACTCACACACACACACCAGTTTAAGTACTTTATCTCCTTCTTGTTTGTGAGCCCATGGTCTGAACACCTGCACACCTACTCAGTGTATAACTGTGTTAATGCCACAGGCCGAGACCACTCACCATTTCCTCTGCTACGCCCACTTAAAAACCACAATAGTAGTCTCAACTAAACGGAAACAGCTCACACAGCTCAGCACTATAGCAAACAGATCCTGCTCATTACTTGCTAATATCAGTGCTCAGGCATAACACATTTGGCATGGTCGTTACCAGTGAGGTTTTGAAATACAGCAGCTTTCGGTCCGTGGCATTCAGTATGAACCACCTCCTCTTGAACGGTTCCCATTGCTGAACAAACAGACAGACGTGGCAACAAACCAGTTAGGGTTGGTAAGAATACACATCCACAGTAGGTTACAAAGGCTGTTCACGCTGAATGTGGTGGGCGACTAACCGTTGGCCCAGTTTTCTCCATGTAGCCTTCCTTTAGGCTTGTTCTGGTTATTAGCGGTATTAGCTACACACCCAAAGCAGAGGGGTGGGTTCAAATTAGACATCCGTTAAGAAAAAAAGGTCAAATGAGGCATTCATTTTATCTATAGTGAGTTTTGCTATGAAACTAAAGTCTTACCTCTTCTTCCAGGGCACTAGGGTTGAGCCTCTTGAGGTAGGATAGCCTGGTGGCCCGAATTGCATTGAACCAGAAAACGATTTCCTTTCAGTGGACAAGTGGAAGTTTAGTTATTTGGAACAGTTATTCTTGCACTTAGTGAACAACGACAGTATTTTACCACCTAAACAGCTGTAAGATACTTAATTTTGACAAAGGTAGCTATTATAGAAAGGGTGACGAAGGTAAAAAGTAAACGATCGAAAAACATGCCAACCACTTCCATAAGGTTGATTTTGACATGGTTGGCATTGTGGCGTTGCTCCTAGTCCTTACCTGACCGTTGTCGTGGTAAACAAAGAGGTTTCTGCCCCGCCCCTCCTGTTGGTAGGAGATCTGGAGACCGTGGGCATGACCTATCTTCTCTGGCTGGAAGATGGCGTTCAGGTCCTTCATAGAGATCACCGCCTTGGGCGTCTTGGACTGTCAAAGAGCAGACGACACAACATGCTAATGAGATACGGTGGACTGCTTTCACAGACACTTAATGACCCTGCGCTCCAAACCAAAGAGGGGTGTTCAGTTGAGCATCTCCCTTGATTTAGCTTGTCTCGACCAGGCATAACATCATTAGAGCCCTTTAACTGGTGGGGGAGAGATGGGTGAGGTGCTTCTTACATCGTCGTTAACGAAGTACCGGAGACTGAGGTCCTTCTGGGAAAGCAGGAATCTCCTTCTCACAAACTGCTTGTTGTCGTTGCTCTTCTTCCAAAGAGTTCCGTCATAAATGCCTTTGATGAGGTTCAATCAATATAGTCAGTCAATACCATGTAGACCTAGGCACTCATGCCCTAGAGTGTGGCAACACTTAGAGCATATTTTTTTTAATGTTTCATAATGCAACCTTCTTTTTGCCAGTATGTGTTTACCTGAACTATAGGCTTGCTGGTAGTAGTTACCCTCTTCCGAGAATTCTAGTCTCTCGTACTTTGCACGTATCCACTGATCCTTAAGAATACTAGATAGAGCATAGACATTTTTTTCCAAACTGTACTATCTCTCATTTGTCCAAAAAAAGCATACCAGAGGAAACATTATAACATCAACATTCTACCCCTCAACATACTGTTCGAGAATGGAATTGAAGTTCCACCAGTGCAATATCGGTCACAATTGTTGTTATTTAAAACAAAACATTTACAAAGTATCTGTTCCTCTTCTAAAAGATGACCCCCAGTCCCCTGAGATGACCTGTTGAGTCAACCATTCCACTTCCCCCAAAAAAAATGAATTACTGAAAGAGGTATTGATGACAGGACACGAACCAGCAGTCCTTCTCTTGTGGTCGATAATAGAAGGGAGGAACACACTTCTCATATCGGGCTTTGGCTGTAGCGTTTCCATTTTCCCGCATAAACTGTAATTAGACGAGAGAGAGAGAGAGATGCAAGACAAAGATTCTGTTGATAATTTACAGAGCGGGATTGATTCTTGAATCTGCTTCCTTGTTTTGTACTAAAGCCACCATTAATCCTAATGACACTATTAATCCTCACAGATGAAGGTTAAATTCATACTTCCACCAGTGCATCGTCCCAGAAATCCAGAAGGATGGACTTGATCTTGCTGATGTCAGGCAGGTTCCGGTGAGTTCCGGAGCAGTTGACACATAAGAAGATACCCAGAGTATAGGAGGCCCAGTCTGGCTCTGTCAACATAAAATAACATTTATTTTGTTTAGTCAGTAGTCAGTCAACTATGATTTTATTTTTGCTCTTTTCTTAATGCACCCCTCTAACCATCATAAGAACACACAATTTGATGGAGTAGAGCTGGCTAATTAAAGTACAGTGCCACTACAGTTGTTTGGATTAAGTGACTTGTGTACTTAATGGCGGGGAGGCATTTACATGTTTAAAAGTTTTGTTTTGAAACTGGTTCAAAGCAAATATGAACGATACCCTTAGTGAACTGTTAAAAAGTGGTAAATCAGCATACTGCATGCAAACTATGTATATACAGTTAGGTCCATAAATATTTGGACATTGACACAATTTTCATCATTTTGGCTCTGTATACCACCACAATGGATTTGAAATGAAACAATCAAGATGTGCTTTAAGTGCAGACTTTCAGCTTTAATTTCAGGGTATTTACATCCAAATCAGGTGAACGGTGTAGGAATTACAACACATTTTATATGTGGCCCCCCCCTTTTTAAGGGACCAAAAATAATTGGACAAACTAACATAATCATAAATATAAATATTCACAAATAAATTCATAAATATTCACCTGATTTGGATGTAAATACCCTGAAATTAAAGCTGAAAGTCTGCACTTAAAGCACATCTTGATTGTTTCATTTCAAATCCATTGTGGTGGTATACAGAGCCAAAATTATGAAAATTGTGTCAATGTCCAAATATTTATGGACCTAACTGTATGATGTTTGCACAACGTCCCATCTAAACATACTGTTCTTTTATGATGAGCGGCGGAAAAAAAATGAGGAACCTCAGTTGGAGTCACTGACTGAAACATTCTATACTTCCTTCTATGACAATACTTTAAAACGTGCTTGGATTACAAAATGTTTACCAGAAAAAAAACTCCTGTGCTTGATCCCTTCCTATTCAGAGTAGGCTTAATGTCTATAGCACAAAAAAGTAGGATACATTATGACTTGTCCATGAAAAATATAACTTGCTTCATAGAGACATGAACATACTTATTATTGGATGCAAAGTGCTCTATTATCTCTTTATTACAATAACTGCAATACTCACCAGAGGATCCACAATCAGCACATAGATTGTTGCTTGGTTGTTTCACCATTTCAAGCAGAAATCTCTTGTTTCTGTCCCAATTTGCCATAAGTAGACCAGCAGTGTCCCAACAAATAAAATGAGTCTGTTTCTAACTTATCATCGCTGCTTTTCTCCATGCTCGGTCGGTGAACTACTGAGCAATTGGTTACTATATCGGACGTTTCCTCTCCTGACAATGCAACATGTAGGTTATTGTTCTGCACACAATTCTTGAAATAAAACACAGGGGAAGTGAAACATGGAATTACCATATTGAGCTCTATGCTAACCCTGCCTTTAACAGGCTGATTTCTATCCTACAGTTATTTCTTAGTAAATCGTCTTCTCATATTTCGGGAACAAAAAACAAAAACAAGTATTATTATTTGTGATTTGAATTTGATATTGTAACATTTGCGTTCGAATTGATAAGATACATCTAATTGAAATACAGGAGATATATAGAACGATGTTCTCCACATAACAATTCAATCAAACTTTGATAAATTCATGAAAATAAGATGCACTATTTTGCACTAAAGTATAAACTAACTAAACTATATGGGACCAAAATCGTCCCGGAACGCAACCGAACAGTGCTGGGTTGCACGTCGGTAAATGGAACTTAAAACACTATAGAGGGCAAGGTTGTTCCTCCTGCTTTTATATTTACATGTTAAACTGAAGTAATATGTGGGTTGCCAGGCGATTTGTGTCTTCAGTCGCACAGAGAGGTACTTACTTTACATTAATGTCATTTTGCTAGTATTACCTTCACTACTTCAAAAGTATGCTTGGCAGACTGCAAATTTGCAAAGTTAGTAGCTAGCTATCTAGCTAGCTTCATTCAAACCTCACGTGAATATTTGTGTTATTCTGCAGGGAAACATGGCTTATTCTTGCGTCCACAAGGCTCACTTCCAGAGTTAGAACTCCGATATCTGCAATGCACGTGTTGTTGGAGAAGCCGCATTCCCGTTGCGGGCTTTGAAACACTAAATGCCACCCTCTCATCTTCAATTCCGTGCGAGGATGACAAGTCCCTGGACGCCTGCTACTCGCCGGAGCAGCGAGCAGTCATTCTGCAGTTGCTTAACAGTGCGACCGAAACAGAACTGGCGGGTGTCAAGCTCCTGCGCGGTCGCAAGTGTCATAATATTGTTGAATACAGGACTAGAAATGGCCCTTTTCAAAATTTAGAAAGCGTGATAAATGTACCTCTTCTGAAACACAAAAGTGCTCTGATCGTATTCGACTCGATACTAAACCCACAAAAATCTCAGAAGAAAAAAGTGAAGATTCAGCTAGCCAAATTCATCCGACCAGAGGTTGACAAGTCGTGGCTAGTGGTAAGAAGCTTAAGCCTGCACCGTTTCAGTGGCCCCATTCACAACTTAAAACTGCATTTAAAATATAAATTTTAATTTCTCCCTAGAAAGCCAATTCAATTGTGTCTATCGTTTGTGGGATGAATAAAATAGCATGGGCACATCTGGACAAAGATATGAGTGTGCTGCATTGGCGGCAAGAAGCATGCCATAACTTTATGACTGGAACCTACTACGCTTCCTCCTACTTGGATGATGTAAGTTTATTCAACTGCGTATTTTACAATACGTATTATTTTAATATAACAGCACTTGTATAACAGTTGCTTTCTCCCGTAGATCTCCGCAGTGGTATCCCAACTCCCCCCTGCTGACTTCTATGTGGTAGAGAAGTCGTCCATCACTATGCAGAACACCAACCTGTTCCCCATCATGGCCCACATGCGGACCGTGGAAGCCATGTTGTTCGCCCTCCTGGAGCCCAAAGCCCCCCACCAGGACCTCGCCACCCCTCCGAAGGTCCTCAACATGATGCGGGTCGCCGTGGGCCGCCATTTTGGCCTGATGCTGCGCGAGTCGCGCACCAGCGGTTCCCAGTTGGTGCAACAAATGATGAGCGAGTCGTCGGTGCAGAAGTCTCCGAGGGTGAAGTTCCCCACGCACCTGCTGGTGAAGTACAGGGACGCGTTCCAGATGGGGAACACACGAGAGGAGATGAGCGACGCGCTGCTGCAGGCAGTGGCGTTTTATGAGCTGCTCAATGAACCGAGTTAAAATGGGACCTTTACCTCAGTGCTGGTAGATTTCACCCCCAAAAAATCCTTGATGGGAGATTTGAATGGACTATTTAAATATTCTAAATATTTGTTCAAATGTACTCTGGAATAGAACAAGACTCGTTATTTACCTTCTGTTTTGGTGCATTGATTTTCAATATTGTAAAAGACGGATGTTATGAAAAGAATGTTTCACAAAGCCTATTGCTTTATCAACATGTGTTCTACACTGAAATCTCAGACCTCAGACATACATGCCAACTCACAGTACTGTTACATAAAGAAAATACTTAATTTTATTCACATTTTCATGGGTTGTATCGTATTTTTCAGTGCTACTTATTTCATAGAATCAACACCATTGTATTACCACACAATTAAGATGCCCAGGTCATTAAGGAAAGTCTTCGGCAAGGAGCTGGATGGTTGATTTTGAGAGTCCAAGTTGAATACGGCTGAAGTAATGCTGAAACCTAGGACAAATATATAGTCATGAGCAATGCTATCTTGTGCAGTGGTTATATGCCAGCTCCTCACCAGAGTGAAAGGGTCGTCTTACCTGCCGCCGGCCTGCTCCTGGGATCTTTGCGACTGACAGATGGTGCGGAGGATAGGCAGGTAGTCCACTGCAATAGCCTGCTTGTTGCCCATGGTAGAAAAGGCTCTGCTTGAGAAGACAATCTTGTTGATGTCGTATCTTCTTTGGCTCACACTGGGGATAAACATTGATTTTTGTTTTTGGTGTATCAAATCGGAATTGAGTAAGTAGGGAATTAACTGCCTTGTGGATGACGATACACATTAGTCATAAAGATTCAATAAGGAGTTTCCATATTAAGTCACCCAACATTTGCCAGGAGGACATACCTTGGTTCCAAAATTGAAGTGTGAGTGAAGCTGAAAATCTGTCTGTGTGGAGCGACAGGAGAAGTGAGTTCCTCTGTGACCCCATCCCTACACCCCTCCCCCAAATCCTGCCCTCTCCCCCAAACCCCTGACACCACAGTGTGGCACGTGTGAAAGGCCAACGCTTCAAGAGCAGCCTGGATCTCCAACACCCTCTCCGCACTACAACTCCCATGCTCCTCCTCTCGCATCTCATCCAGCAGTCCGTCTTTCACCCGGGCCCCTGTCCAGATAAACTCTCCTGATCCACATGGGCCGGCTGGGTGAAGGACTGGGGTGGGAAGGGTAGAATCTAGGTGGGACATGAGGTCCATGAAGTCAGCTAGGGCACCTAAACTCTGGGATTCAAGCCTCCGTGCCTGGTTTAAAGTCGTAGGCTTGTCATTAGTGCTAGAGGTCCTTGAATGAATGTTCAACGACAGCGAGGTTCTGTGTGGTGACACGCTGTGAATGGACCCGGGGTCGGATACCCGGGTGCGTTTCTTTCTACTCAGTCTAGAAGAGGTCCTGGTTGGGGCGGTGCAGCTTAGCTCTGGAGTCTGGGGGTGGATGTCGGCCGGTCTTGGATTATTCCGTGGCCCAGTTTGAGCCACTTCCTCTGGGATGGAGAGTGAAGCAGGCTGGGTTCGGGCTGTTGAGAGTGAGAGGAACTCCAGGTTTGAGTACAGCAGAGGAACGCCTCTCCTCCAACTCTCTCTAAGCACCTCCATGAGCTTGATAACTTCTGGATCCATCCAGGATTTCTGAAAGTTCACCAGCTCTTGTCTGAGGCCAGCATTCAGAAGACCCAACATGCTTGGAGTACATCCCAGCTCACAATGAGGAAGATGGCATAGAGGCATGCGGTCTTTAGACTTGGGGTCCACCGTGACAGGAACATTGGAAGTTTCCGGAGCTTCCGTCTGAGGGCTCCGCTTCTCTCTACTACTGCCCCACAACTGCACCTGCAACACGCCACGTCTGATGTCACCACTGGTCACCTCAAGAAGGGAAGTGATGTCACCATGCTCCGTCCTGATGTTCTCGGCCAGACACAATAGCCTCAGGTAGCTGCATGTGTTCACCTTGGGAGTACACGAGATATGAATATATGCAGGGCGGAGACAGAAAGTCTTACTACGTTTACCAGTTGCCCGTGAGACTTACCGTTGAGGGCGTTTTGAAAAGAACCGCTTCGAAGTTGCCGTTGAATATTGTACGGAATGAAGGATCTGGTGACAGTTGACTTTTAGTATGACGTATGTAGTTATCAACCAATCAATAATTTCTAAAATCAACTCATTCATACTAGGCTTATTTATCAGAGGGCCTTACCGTCTGTCGTCAGGATCACAGGTCTTTTGGTCGTTGACATAAAAGTCTTGATCGCCGAGAGGAATCCCACATCGTCATCAAATATGATATTGACCTGTGAATATCGCACAATATTTACCGTAGGAGAAAGGACACACAGACATTGTTTGACTGAGTCATGCCTCCAGCTTTTGATTTACCTCTTCAAAGAGAATAAGGGATGTGGTCGTCATTTTATTCTGTTTCCCGGTTGCTGGTTCTTCATTGTCTGGTGACGGGTAGTTCGAGGAAGTCTGGATATCTGTGTTTTTAGATGACAGACCGTCTACAGCGATACTCTCTGCTTTGCTCTTCATCTTGAAGAAGTTGGCCAGTGTGATGGCAGCTTGATTGCCCTTTCCTTTATGCCTTGTACTGCAAGAGTTCTGTCTGGGAAACTTCCTGGATGATGAGACAAGCTTTCTTGAGGAGGTTTCTGTCCCTGTAAAGAAGGTTTAACTCAATATGTCACTGCTAATCAAGAAAAAGAAAGAACCTTCTAGGTTTGTAAAAAGAAATTGTGCAAAATCATAAATGTTTTATTACTAAAGACTATTTCAGGGGTAGGGTTAATTACCAGACAAGGTGTCAGGTTTGGTGGAGCTGTTGTTCCTGAGGTAAGTGGGTTTGAGGAGGGCTTGTCCCTGAATGTCCACCAGGTGGGACTGGGTAGCCTCTTTCAGCTGTGTCAGCACATGGCGACCGTTGCGCTGGCAGGAAGCGTTCACCTCGAACACCTGACCACGTACAGATCCATGAGAACTAAGCAAAGGAAGGCTCTCTCACAAAAGACAGCTTAGCACACCATAGTACCAAATAGACGCTCACGACTACTCAACCATGCACTGTGGATGCACAGAAATATGTGACCGAATCGGCAGGAGTCTGTACTGTGTGAGTGGACAATCACAGGAAGGTATTAGCAGGGTGGACCCTTCCCTGAAGCCAACCTTAAAGCCCAGCTCCAGGGCACAGGCGTACACAGAGGCCGTCTTCCCCACCCCGGGGGGGCCTGTGATGAGCATGGTGGTGGACAGCTCTTCTCCCTCCTCTTCCACACAGGCTTCTCCCTGGAAGTCCCCGCAGTCCCACGAGTCTGGACGGGACACACACCAGACACCTTTAAATACCATTCACTGTACTCTTGACTTACTCCCCTGTACACTTTAGTTTTATGACCATATTGTCTTCTATTTTTATTGTTGTTATTCTTGAGCAATGTTGGAACCTTCGCTCTCCGGCACAAGAATTTCCATCGGGTTTCTTAAAGTTTTATCTTTCATGACTAACTGTAGTAGTATACTGCAGTGGATAAGCATCGGTGTAAAAGTATTTCTGAGGTTACCGTTGCTGTCATCTTCCTGTCTCTTCTCCAGCTCCCTTCTCCTCTCTTCACAATCCGCTCGCAGTTTCCACCTCTTGAGCCAACTGCTTAAGGTGACAGTTCATGAGAAACAGCTGGGACTCTACGTTCGTTGTGACAGGGTGAGAACTCGTTTTCAAATCACCTGTGGAGCTTCTTCACTGATGTGGAGTTGCCGATGACCTCGCTTGAGTTCTGAGGGCAGTACTTGTCCGTCCAAAGCAAATCCTCAATGCGTTTATCTGATATAGGAAAGGTAAATAATTATCACAGTGATAAGCCAATGAAAGACAAAACAAAAGATGAACATTGAGGCACCCTTACCTCTTCTGTGGCAGCTTAGAGTTGCGCCATCAGAGTCTGGTTGATGTGACTGAGCAGGCTTTGGTACATCACTCGGACCCAGGCAGAGGCTCAGCTGCCTGAGCCTGTGAGTCCGGCTCAGCCTGCACTTCCCAGGCTGCCCTCTTGCTGGAAGCACCACGGAGCTCCTACTGGCTGATTCGGAAGGGGAACCACGGACCAGGGTAATGGTCTCCTTCTGCGCCATCTCCTCCAAGTTGTACCTCCAGCGCTTGGGAAGCTTCTCCGAGTCTCCTCTCTCGTTGTTATGACGTTTCCGCTTGGCTCCCGCTGGGTTTAGCATGGATGGAGGGTTGCTCAAAGCTACTCCTGATGGAAATGAAGGTTACCGCAACGCTATTCTAAAACATAATCACTACACACCAAAACAGTACTGAATGAAGACAGTAAACTTATGTCTTACCAGGATATTTTAACACTTTACTGTGTTCCTTGTATTTGTTCTGTAGTGCGGCAAAGATTCTTTTGACTGGGAACACAGGGTTTGACTCTTGTATTTCTAAAAGGCATCTCTTTTGGACCGGTCCAGAAAATTCCTCTGTCCAGACAGAGTGGGTAGTTGACATTGTCTGATAGGCTGAATTCGACTCGGTGACTTCTAATTCTAAACCCTGCTTGATAGACAGGCCTACCGCATTTGATTTAGTTTGTTGATGCTGTTTGTCAAACCCTGTTTGAGTCCCTTCACTCTCCAAGTGCTCTTTCTTAGTAAAATAAGATGCAAACATCTTCTCCTCGGCCCCATGTTTTGGTATTGTGTCTGCTTCGGTTATTGTTCTGTCAAGGTTTGACTCAACTGTGGTGCCGTTAACCTGAACACTGTCATCACCGAAGTTGCTTGACTCTGAAATGACTATAATTCCAGTGCGCTCTGAGGGTTTATCCTTTAGGAAACTAGAAGATTTTTGTCGTTTTCTTTTGTTGTTGACCTTTTGTTGTTGCAGCTTTTTGAAACCAGAAACTTCCATGTTCCAATATGTTCCAACGTGACATGGTGGCATATTCGAGTTGTTGCTTGCTCGTGGACTACTCCCCTCAAATCCTTGTTGTTGAACTCTTCTGAAGTAGTCCTGGATGTTTTTTGATTTGACGTGCCTAGCCACTGATTTATTTTCCATTGTCAAGGACACGGAGGTGCCTGACTTCTCAACAACAACATTTTGTTTGTCTTGAAATTGCACACGGCTGTGGAAGAAATCCTCTCAGTTACAGGTTTACCTCGCAATACGTAAATTATTTTCCACGCTGGTTGTCAATGTGACCGAATTCAAAAAGTATTTTTAAAGAATTAGCCTGTTAGTTTTAGGTGTAACAAAGAAGGTTTCTCGAGAAAAGCTTTTCCGCACCGTTGCCAACAAAAAGTAGGCTAAAATCTGTCAGCTATAGCTACAACTTTATCATACAAAGAGCACTAGTTATTTTCGTTTCTTCAGTCCCAAGTTTCCTCAGGTTGCAAGATAAGCCTTGGGCATCCAAGTCATAACTTAAATCAGGTTTCCATATTACGGCATTTCCACAAAGTTTGTGATACTATATTAACTCTAAGCATCTGGCTTTTAGACACCCGGTGAATTAGCTAAATCAACAGGCTTGCAAACGACGGATGCAATGCTTAACCCTCACGCTGTCCTCGTTGTCATCTAGGTGGCACTGTCTGACTTCAGCAAACCCCTCTCCGATTTACTCAGTTGTCTTCTGTAGATCCCTCGTGTCATCGGGGTCAACTATGCATGGGAATGGGTTGTGTTGTCAGAAATTGTGTGTTACTAGTCATTAATATCAAATGCATTGTAGTAGTTCACATTACATGACGTGCTAGATTTCAGCCTAAAACAGGTCACATACTCTAATAAACTGTACTTCATCCTATCCACATACTACTGACAAGATTTAGACCGTAGAATCATTTTCAGATACCTTTATTTTGTAATGCTATGAAAGAAATTTTTTATTTTATGTATTTTTGTAGTAAGGAAAAGTCGTAAGGAAGTCGTTGTGACACTGCAGTGGGTCACAACCAGACCCCCACCCCTCGGCTTGAGGCTATGGCCCCGGTGGATGTACGTGGTATTGCATTTCCGATTTGCAGACCGACTCGTCCGGTCGTTTTTATTCAGTCAACATATCCAAAACTATTTTCCCCAATAATTTGTGTTCGATCCTCGAACTGCATAATTCTATTCTATTTTAAAAATAACATAATTATTCATAAGTATGCACTGGCATAACCTAATCTCTGACGTTGATAACAAACCAAACCGTTTCAAAATCGGTTGAAAATTGAGCAAGTTGTGGTTATTTAAAAAGTACATGTAGCACCAACACATTAGGTGTATTCGACTTCATGCAGCACCGGCGGCGCCGACAGCCGGCTGCCTTGAAGTTGAGAATGCCATTGGCTGCTTCAAGTCAGCCGGGCTGCAGGCGACGCCGGCGCTGCGTGAAGTCGAACTCACCTAATGTTATGGATGAGCGAGTTGACTGTAGCAAGATGGCCGCCATATGCGGACGTTCGACTCCGTTGGCCGGCAACGCGGACGAGACATCTAGCCTTGTCTCGTCCGCGTTGTACACACTGCTGGGTGATTTTTTAAGTCGCTTTTTTTTGTCTTAAAAAGCCTTTTAAAATGTAAATGCCGTCATACACATCGTACGACCAGAGATACTGCATTGCGGCAAGCTCTGGCCACTTCCTTTTTTTCTTCTTCTCTCGAGCCATCGACAACACAGCTGACAGGTTAGGCCAGAGACTGTTCCTTAACCCTTGTGTTATCTTCGGGTCGTTCTGACCCATCAGTCATTGTGACCCACCGTCGTATTGCGACAACTTTACCGCATACAAAAACAAAGTGAAGCATTTTCTTTTAACCGTTGGGCTGTCTCAGACCCCCCACATTGCGAAGGTTAAAAGAAAATTATTTTTATTTGGTTTTGTATTGGGTAAAATTGGGTAAACACAACGATGGTTCGTTATGAACCTTTGGGTCATGTGACCCGAAGGCAGCACGAGGGTTAAACAGGCTCTGGACCAGAGCCTGTTGTTAGGCTCTCCCTGTCAATACACATGCTAGAAAGAGTTTTGGCCTGCTAATGTTGTTGCTAATGTTGCTAATGCTCTGACATTCTGTTTCTGCTTCGGATACTATCAAGCGGGATCTCTGGTCGTAGTCAGTCCTTCACTAACCAATCAGCATTCATTAGCAGAATGCTAGCGTTTTGTGGGCAACAACGACTCACCCTGTAAGAAATCGAAAAGACATAAGTACTCGTTCATTAAACTTTCGACCTATAATCCATGTTTAACATGCAACAACTACAATCAAATCTGAGATTTCTGAACGACAATCAGGCGAAAGAGACAAATTTAGCCGTTTAGCTCCATAGACTCCCATTCATTTTGAACTGGACCGCGATCACTCCCAGTGGAACTTCGGTGTAACTGCAACACAATTCGGTACAATGGGGCTTAATAGGGAGTGAACAGGCTCTCCTTTAGACAGGCCCTGCTACTAGCTTTATCAAAGAATAATGTTTCCTGATTTTTGCCAAGTTTGAATCCAATCCGAAATGGGTAAACTAGCACCCCATTTATTTGCTTACCTCAAGAAAAGTAGCCTGGAAATGTGCTTGCGGATACAAACAGGGCGCAAGCACAAAAAGGAACATTATTATTATTGTATTTTTTGTAATTTTATTGAAGATTATGCAAGAAAGAATACAACAAATAAATAGCCACTTACATAACAAAGGTATAATACATAAAATACAAAAAAAAAAAAAAAAAAAGCCAGATAATACATAGATAATGGTATTAACAATAACAGTAAGCTAGTAACAGTAACCAGTGTCAAGTCAGAGTCAAATGTGACCAAGCATAATATATTGCCATTCGTCATTACTGAGAAAAGCCCCTCCTTCAGGTGAAGGGTGCCGGTAACAGCAAAGTCTATGGAAGCTAGTTAACTTTTTGCTGTCATTTCAGCAGGAACAGCTTTTCATTGGCGGATTGAAAGTACGATTCTGGGGCGCAAGTCTTTGCGCCCTAACCAATGACATGGTTTCCTATCGTTCTTACTTCAACGCGATTGGACTGATTCGGTGACCATCAGCGACCTTTAAAATTCCCTTAGTTACCAGAACAAGCATCATAGCTAGCAGAAACTTTGGTTTTGTGAAAGTAACATCATCATCATCATCATAATAGTACATGAGTTCAGTGTTCAGTTCAGTTCAGTGATTTAGCAGACGCTCTTATCCAGAGCGACTTACAGTAAGTACAGGGACATTCCCCCGAGGCAAGTAGGGTGAAGTGCCTTGCCCAAGGACACAACGTCAGTTGGCATGACCGGGAATCGAACTGGCAACCTTCGGATTACTAGTCCGACTCCCTCACTGCTCAGCCACCTGACTCCCCATATAGTAGTATCCCCCAATAGTAACATATAGGCCTAACATACACCCCCTGGCCTCCTCTCCCTCCACCCCCCCACCCCCCTGACCTCCACCCCCCCACCCCCTGACCTCCTCTCCCCCCACCCCCCTGACCTCCTCTCCCCCCACCCCCCCACCCCCCTGACCTCCTCTCCCCCCACCCCCCTGACCTCCTCTCCCTCCACCCCCCCACCCCCCTGACCTCCTCTCCCCCCACCCCCCTGACCTCCTCTCCCCCCACCCCCCTGACCTCCTCTCCCCCCACCCCCTGACCTCCTCTCCCCCCACCCCCTGACCTCCTCTCCCCCCACCCCCCTGACCTCCTCTCCCCCCACCCCCCTGACCTCCTCTCCCCCCACCCCCTGGCCTCCTCTCCCTCCACCCCCCCACCCCCCTGACCTCCTCTCCCCCCACCCCCCTGACCTCCTCTCCCTCCACCCCCCCACCCCCCTGACCTCCACCCCCCCACCCCCTGACCTCCTCTCCCCCCACCCCCCTGGCCTCCTCTCCCTCCACCCCCCCACCCCCCTGACCTCCTCTCCCCCCACCCCCCTGACCTCCTCTCCCCCCACCCCCTGACCTCCTCTCCCCCCACCCCCTGACCTCCTCTCCCCCCACCCCCCTGACCTCCTCTCCCCCCACCCCCTGGCCTCCTCTCCCTCCACCCCCCCACCCCCCTGACCTCCTCTCCCCCCACCCCCTGACCTCCTCTCCCCCCACCCCCCTGACCTCCTCTCCCCCCACCCCCCTGACCTCCTCTCCCCCCACCCCGTGACCTCCTCCCCCCCCAAGGGAGGGTGGAGGAGAGAGGGGAGGGGAACAGGAAAGAGGAGAAGGGAGGGCAGGGAGTAAGGAGGGGAGAAGGAAGGGGAAGGAGGAGAGACAGTGTCAAAGTCACCAATGGTATTGTCCCTTGAATGACCCTGTGTACTAGAACCAAGTAGCAGTCAATACTCACATTTCCTAAGACCAGGTTTGATCCAGCACTCTCCACCATGATCCACACTGTAGGGATGAGCAGAGGAATGATGAGGATGAGAAAGCAGGTTTTACAAACTCTGAGCCTAACCCTGAACTCTGACTTGATGAACCCTGAGATGGGGAAGCACAGAGTTATCGGTTCCAGAAAAGCTGATCTGATTTAGTTAAATTCTAATTCACTGGAATTAGAAATTCTCATGCGTGCAGGCGAGTATGAAGACATTTGCTGAAAGATAAACAACAACTGCAACAGCAAAAGACAGACAATTGGTCATTGAGTGAATTTCAATGCAGTCTATTTGTTTGACATGTAACCACACGTCTTACTACAGCTGAACAAGTGGTGGAACAATACTATGGATTAAAGGATTAAACCAAGTAAATATCATTCAGTGGCTGTCTCAACTTGTAGTAGCTTTCATCCCTAACAGAATGCTGTTTTAACACATAGATGTTGTCACACCTAATATCCTGCTCAGTATATTAACATTTGACTTGTAGTGGGCTGACAGAAAGAAGTCAGAGGAGGGCACCACCTCTGACAGAGGCAGAAGAGCTGGCTCTGAGCCAGAACGCTGGGCAACCAGTGGCTGAAGGCATCCCTGAGGGGAGCTCATCTCAAGTATAGTTAAGTCAGCCAATCTTGATATCAAAATGATTGTACCATACTAACAAAACCATTTATGAATGTTGTATTGTTATATTCTGAAGTTTAAGCATTCCATGGACAGTTGAAATAATGGAACTCAAAGGTACAGCTACTTCACACCTAGGCAGATCTCAGGACGACGCCCAGGTGGGGGGAAACTGACCAATGAAAGAGGTCACCTTCACGGGGACCCCCCCTTCTTCTTTGGAGTATAAAACCCCCAAACGTACAATCACCCCCGCTTGTTCATAGGATTAAACTGAGGTGAACGTGTCACTCTCTAACCTATTCCTCTTAACCCTCGTGCTGCCTTCGGGTCACATGACCCAAAGGTTCATAACGAACCATCGTTGTGTTTACCCAATTTTACCCAATACAAAAACAAATTAAAATAATTTTATTTTAACTTTTGCAAAGAGGGGGGTCTGAGACAGCCCAACGGTTAAAAGAAAAAGCTTCACTTTGTCTTTGTATGCGGTAAATCTGTCGCAATACGACGGTGGGTCACAATGACTGATGGGTCAGAATGACCCGAAGATAACACAAGGGTTAATTGGCACATTCACTGAGCGCCCGGAACTTTGACGAGAGATTCCGTTTTCTATTCGTTGGACATAACGAACCTTTGACTCCTTCTTCAAACCAACAAAAGTAACTGCCATTTGCAATATTTCTTACTTGTGACATATTGGCATGTTGTGATTAAATTGTTGATATTTGATTGTATTTTACAAATGAGTTAACTTAACCCTTGTTAAGTCAGTTGCCCTTGCTCGTCCATTGTTACCCCAAAGGCCTACCTGTCCCTCTCTACCCCTCTCCCACTCTCTCTCTCCCTCCCCCCTTCACACGCGCTCTACACAGCCATTGTGTTGCTCGCCCTTATTTGCATACAGCCACTGTACTACTCTGACTAACCCATAACTTATCTGGTATTTGTTCATTATAATTACATTCTCCTAAATAAATCATTGTGTATAATATTCGCGTATCACTCACGTTATCTGATCTGCTCTACTTTCATAGAATTCACTACTTAAGATTAGACTGATTATTACGAAGGCTATTATTCAATATTATTCAATAAGGTTTCCTCTGTCCCTTTAACAATAAGAGGTGGTGCCCCTAAGAACTACATACTTTATTAGAAATTAAGTAATGCTAATCTTAAACGAGCAAACCCCGCTACAATGTTCTTGTGTGGAATTATGAGTTTGACATGTACATCGCCGTGATGAGAAAAAAGAATGAATGGTAAAACAACTGGCACATTCTTCTTTTTTTTAACGGAGCATGACTGGGCATTACCATGGTAACGTAACAGAGTTTGTGTTTCCTCTCTTTCTGGAACAGAAAACACAGAGTTTCCCTCATCTCAGGGTTAACAAACTCACTGTTTTCACTTAAACCCACTTTCTGGAATAGACCCCAGGAAATACAATTATGATTGTAGCTATATAATCATAATTGCACTAAAGGCTATTGTAGATTATATAGGGCTTATCTCTTCCTAACCCACTGTCCTAAATAAACATGCAGTCAGTAATTGTATCATCATGAAATGCAAGGCCTATTAACATACTTATGTATGTTCAGTGTTAAGCAACATTACATGAAGAGGTATATAAAAACACAAACATGTCCTTACTTGAGTTTCTCCAGTCTGCAGTGTGGATCCTCCAGTCCAGCAGAGAGCAGCTTCAATCCTTTTTCTCCTGGATGATTGTAGCTCAGGTCCAGTTCCCTCAGGTGGAAGGGGTTGGACCTCAGAGCTGAGGCCAGAGAAGCACATCCTTCCTCTGTGACCAGACAGCCTGACAGCCTGTAGAAAGAGGATCAATGTTGTGACAGAATCCATCTGGGCCTCCACAGTGTGTCAGCACAGAGGGGTTCATTTGGCAGGTGCTGTCATAGCTGCACCTCTCCCTCATTAGACAGCGACCATTTCCCCCAGTTCAGGAAGGTTTGTGTTCAGTTTGGTGGTAGTAGTTACAGTTAGGTCCATAAGTATTTGGACATTGACATAATTTTCATCATTTTGGCTCTGTATACCACCACAATGGATTTGAAATGAAACAATCAAGATGTGCTTTAAGTGCAGACTTTCAGCTTTAATTTCAGGGTATTTACATCCAAATCAGGTGAACGGTGTTGGAATTACAACACATTTTATATGTGGCCCCCCCCTTTTTAAGGGACCAAAAATATTTGGACAAACAAACAAAATCATAAATCTAATTGTCACTTTTAATACTTGGTTGCAAATCCTTTGCAGTCAATGACAGCCTGAAGTCTGGAACCCATAGACATCACCAGACGCTGGGTTTCGTCCCTGGTGATGCTCTGCCAGGCCTCTACTGCAACTGTCTTCAGTTCCTGCTTGTTCTTGGGGCATTTTCCCTTCAGGTTTGTCTTTAGCAAGTGAAATGCATGCTCAATTGGATTTAGGTCAGGTGATTGAATTGGCCATTGCAGAACATTCCACTTCTTTGCCTTAAAAAACTTTGGTTGCTTTCGCAGTATGCTTCGGGTCATTGTCCATCTGCACTGTGAAGCGCCGTCCTATGAGTTCTGAAGCATTTGGCTGAATCTGAGCAGATAATATTGCCCGAAACACTTCAGAATTCATCCTACTGCTTTTGTCAGCAGTCACATCATCGATAAATACAAGGGAACCAGTTCCATTGGCAGCCATACATGCCCACGCCATAACACTACCTCCACCATGCTTCACTGATGAGGTGGTATGCTTTGGATCATGAGCAGTTCCTTCCCTTCTCCATACTCTTCTCTTCCCATCATTCTGGTACAAGTTGATCTTGGTCTCATCTGTCCATAGGATGTTGTTCCAGAACTGTACAGGCTCTTTTAGATGTTTTTTGGCAAACTCTAATCTGGTCTTCCTGTTTTTGAGACTCACCAATGGTTTACATCTTGTGGTGAACCCTCTGTATTTACTCTGGTGAAGTCTTCTCTTAATTGTTGACTTTGACACAGATACGCCTACCTCCTGGAGAGTGTTCTTGATCTGGCCAACTGTTGTGAAGGGGTTTTTCTTCACCAGGGAAAGAATTCTTCTGTCATCCACCACAGTTGTTTTCCGTGGTCTTCCGGGTCTTTTGGTGTTGCTGAGCTCACCAGTGCTTTCTTTCTTTTTAAGAATGTACCAAACAGTTGATTTGGCCACACCTAATGTTTTTGCTATCTCTCTGATAGGTTTGTTTTGATTTTTCAGCCTAACGATGGCTTGCTTCACTGATGGTGACAGCTCTTTGGACTTCATATTGAGAGTTGACAGCAACAGATTCCAAACACAAATACCATACTTGAAATGAACTCTAGACCTTTTATCTGCTCCTTGTCAATGAAATAACGAACTCCCTTTATGAGGGAATAACATACACCTGGCCATGGAACAGCTGAGCAGCCAATTGTCCAATTACTTTTGGTCCCTTAAAAAGGGGGGGGGGCACATATAAAATGTATTGTAATTCCTACACCGTTCACCTGATTTGGATGTAAATACCCTGAAATTAAAGCTGAAAGTCTGCACTTAAAGCACATCTTGATTGTTTAATTTCAAATCCATTGTGGTGGTATACAGAGCCAAAATGATGAAAATTGTGTCAATGTCCAAATACTTATGGACCTAACTGTATATGGAACATCAGGACCAGAAGTCTGTTACATGAAGCCTGCTCAAAAAAACTAGGATTCAAGTCCCAAACCTGACTTGAATGAACCCAACAGATCAAATCGGGGCTTTAGCCCCTATTCTTAAGCAGTCCGAGACGTAAAACATGGATCATATCGATCCACTATTGCAGAAAGAAATGTTCACGGCCACGTGACCCTTCCTTTTAATAAGTTCTCTCTAAACCGAGTACTATGACAGCTCGATGTAGCGTAAATCATGCTGCCGCTGCTTCAGAATTTTATGAAATATCACAATATCGCAATTATATTACTCTGCGGCAGGGGCGTAGGCAGAAATTGTATTTTGGGCTCGTCAGTGCAAAAGTGAGTGAACTTCTTGTCGGACACCCCGTTTCTATTTATTTTGTCGCTCGCGTTGAAAGCTCTGTAGCACATAAAGTCAGAGTAAGGTGGTTAGTTTACATGACGTAACAGAAGTGAATTTGACAGATTCAGTGTGGAAAAATGAATGGTCTTAAGCAGGCTTCTGCAGAGCTGGATAACGACACATTCATTTGAATCAGGTGTGTTGGAGCAGGGAAACATCTAAAACATGCAGGACATGGGGCCCTGAGGACCAGGATTGGGAACCACTGTTTTAGAGTGTTTCAGATGCGGCAAATCTGCCTGTTTCTTATCAAACTAGTCCTCACTGATGACTAGAAGGCATATCTCATTCTTGGCATGAAGTTGAACTTGAGACTCAACTCTATTGTCTAAAGCTACCATACAAAAACATTGTGTACATTGTGCATAAATACAGACCTCAGTGTCTCCAGTTTGCAGAGTGGGTTCCCCAGTCCAGCAGAGAGCAGCTTCATGCCGGCATCCTTCAGATCATTGTTACTTAGATCCAGTTGTCTCAGGAAGGAGGTTGACTTCAGAGCTGAGCTCAGAGAAGCACAGCCTTCCTCTGTGATGTGACAGTCTGACAGCCTGTAGAAGGTAATCATTAGGGAGGGATCACAAACACTAACACCCTCTAGAGGTAGGAATATGGAATATCAGTCCGATCATTTCCCTCTCAAACACCAAGACGTTTTGATCAGTCAGATGACTGCCTGTCCTGGTTGGTTAACTTTCCCTTTATCTTAAATGCAATACCATCCTTTAATATGTAGAAAGTTGTACATCCAGTTACATAGTAGTACAATACACAAAGAATGCATTACATGCTACATCCAGTAGCAGGTCTCTCAGTATATACAAGGCACCTTTTCTGACCCACAACCTTTAATGCAGAGTTAGGGTGTCAACCACATGTGAAGCAGTACATTAGCAGAACAATACAAAACATACTGCCCAAGTCAACCTACAATAATATAATGGAGTAGTTTGTCTTATACAGATTCCTGTCATACCCTGATCTGTTTCACCCGTGTCATGGTTGTCTCCACCCACTCCAGGTGTCTCCTTCCTACCCTCATTTATCCCTGTGGTTTCTATTTGGGGCCAGTTCTTGTTTGTCAAGCCTACAGAAGCCTTCCTTGTGTTTTTTTCTACCTCCTTTAATCTTTTCCGCCTCTTAGTTACCTGCCAGACCTCCTGCCTGCCCTGACTCTGAGCCTGCCAGCCGCCCTGTACCTGAATGTGGAATATGACCCTAGCCTGCCCTGAATATTCTTTGGCTGGCTTCCTTTTACCTTGAATTAACCACAAACTTAGAGCCACAGTGTGTGGTGATATTGTGTAACTAGTTGAATTTGATTGCATACCTCAGTGTCTCCAGTTTGCAGAGTGGGTTCCCCGGTCCAGCAGAAAGCAGCTTCATGCCGGCATCCTTCAGATCATTGTTACTTAGATCTAGTTGTCTCAGGAAGGAGGTTGACTTCAGAGCTGAGCTCAGAGAAGCACATCCTTCCTCTGTGATGTGACAGCCTAACAGCCTGTAGAAGGTACATTACATTACATTTAGTCATTTAGCAGACGCTCTTATCCAGAGCGACTTACAGTAAATACAGGGACATTCCCCCGAGGCAAGTAGGGTGAAGTGCCTTGCCCAAGGACACAACGTCAGTTGGCATGACCGGGAATCGAACTGGCAACCTTCGGATTAGTAGCCCGATTCCCTCACCGCTCAGCCATCTGACTCCCTCAGTAATGAGTAAGACCCAAGGTAATCATTAGGGAGGGATCAGAAACAATTCTACCCTCTAGAGGTAGAAATAAAGAATATCAGTCTGATCATTTTCCATGGGTGTTGTGGCTAGTAACTGTTGCAAGCTGAAAACAACAGGTGGACAAGGTGTTCTCATATAGAGCTTCTCTCCTTTGGAACAGACTTCATGTTTCAATCAGGGAGGATGGCACTGTCTTGGTGTTTAGGGTTCCATCAAAAACCCTTATTGTTATTTTGAGTCAGTCTTACGACTGAACTGCTACACTAGTTTACAGTTAACCAGTAGGGATCTCACCCTTACAGTTATTTAAACTGTTATTTGTACATTTGCATCTCTAATCCTACTTTCTTCCCCCTCCCTGTGGTGTGGGGAGTTGAGCTGTCAACACCTGGTCTGGTCTGCCAAGTGGACATCGGCCTCATGATGGAGCACAGAGTTCCTGTTTCCTTCCTGTCCATCTACCTGGCTGTTCTGTCATTCTGTGCTGATCCTACTTCCCAGCCCTGTGACTACCACTGCCCAAACTGACATGTGCCAACTCAGAACATCTACCCCAGGTAAATTAACAATAATATGATGTCTGGTATATCTTAACCCTTGTGTTGTCTTCAGGGTCAAACATAACCTGTCATTATATTTAACAGCAGAGAAAACCCTTAAATGATGGGGGGTTTTCAACTTGAAATGGCTTATTTTTCCTAGTGACCCTAACATTTTTTTTGCACTGTGATGAGGGAAACCCCAGATGTTCACATAGTGTATGATGGATGACAGGTTGTATCTTTATGCAAAATTGATTTTGAGTTTACATTTCAAATAAGCTTAATTTCATTGCATGCCATGCCTCCTACAATCATTTTGCACATGGTCAGAAACACTTTGGTCAGACAATTCTGTCCAAAATAAACAAAAGGTTGACTAAAAATATGGGCCAATCATTAGGTACAAGCTATGCTTTTGGTTTTAGATCGGTTCAAATGCAGCAGAGCAACCTGTTTCATATCAAATTACTCAGTGATGACAGAAAGCATGTCTTATTCTTGGTATGATGTTTATACCCAACTTGAGACTAAAATATATTGTCTAAAATCAACCATACGAAGACATTGTGCTATTATAACTTTGCTATTGTCTCATGTTGAACATAAATACAGACCTCAGTGTCTCCAGTTTGCAGAGTGGATTCCCCAGTCCAGCAGAGAGCAGCTTCATGCCTGAATCCCCCAGGCGATTGTTCCTCAAGTCCAGCTGTGTCAGATCTGAGGAGGGGAGAGCTGAGGCCAGTGCTTCACAGCACCGTGCTGAGAGGTTACAGTCATTCAGCCTAATAACATAAGGAGAACATGAGACATCATCAGAGTCATAGTTTGTATGATAGGATCATACGATGATCAAATATCACATCACAATGTACATGTGTGAAGTCATTTTATTGTAAAAAAATAAATAATAATGTTTTATACATACAGAGCAGTTTTGGAGTCTTTGACCACTGGCAGAAGCCTCAGAAGACCTTCCTCTGATCTGGAGTATATCTTCAAGTCAAACACATCCATCTTCTCTTCTGAAGTCAGCAACACAAAGAAAAGAGCTGACCACTGTGTAGATGAGAGCTTCTTCCCACTGGAGAGACTTCCTGAGCTCAGGTACTGTTGGATCTCCTCCACCAGAGAATGGTCATTCAGTTCATTCAGACAGTGGAACAGATTCATGCATCTCTCTGGAGAGGGATCCTCTCTGATCTTCTTCTTGATGTACTTGACTGTTTCCTCATGGCTCTCTGTCTTGTTACTTGTCTGAGTCAGTAGGCCTCGTAAGTGAGTCTGGTTGGACTCCATTGAGAGGCCCAGGAGGAAGCGGAGGAAAAGGTCCAGGCATCCATTCTTACTCTGCAAGGCCTTGTCCACAGCACTCTTGTAGAATCGGACTTCTGGTTTCTCTCTGAACAAAGCCAACAGTTTGCTGGAGCTGGAAGCTGATGGAGTCTCAGACATCAGATTCTCATCGTTGTAGAATGAGAGAAACACAAACACAGCCGCCAGAAACTCCTGAAAGCTCAGATGGACAAAGCAGAACACCTTCTCCTGGAAGACTTTACCATCCTGTCTGAAGATCTGTGTGAACACTCCTGAGCACACTGAGGCATCACGGACATCAATGCCACACTCGCTCAGGTCTTTCTCATAGAAAATCAGGTTGCCTTTCTCCATCTGGTGGAAGGCCAGTTCTCCCAGTGACAGAATGCTCTTAATGCTCTCTTCATCCCAGTGTGGATCTGTCTCAGTTTTTCCATGATACTTCACCTTCTTCTGTTTGGTCTGTAACACCAGGAAGGCTGTGTACATCTCAGTCAGGGTCTTGGGCATCTTCTCTTTCTTCTCTGTTCTCAGCATGTGTTCAAGGACTGTAACAGTAATCCAAGAGAAGACTGGAATGTGGCACATGATGTAGAGAGTCCTTGATGCCTTGATGTGTGAGATGATTCTCCTGGCCAGGATCTCATCACTGCATCTCTTCATGATGTACTCCTCCTTCTGTGGATCATTGAACCCTCGTACCTGTGTCACCAGGTCAACACACTCTGAAGGAATCTGATTGGCTGCTGCAGGTCGAGTGGTTATCCAGATGAGGGCAGAGGGAAGCAGGTTTCCTCTGATCAGGTTGGTCAGCAGCACGTCCACTGAGGTGGACTCTGTGACATCACACCAGCTCTTGTTCTTTTTGAAGGCTAAGGGCAGTCGACACTCATCCAGACCATCAAAGACAAACAGAACGTTGTACTTGTCATAGTTGGAGATTCCCTGTCTGGTTTCTGAGAAGAAGTGATGGACAAGTTCCATCAGACTGAACTCTTCTCCATCCAACAGATTCAGCTCTCGAAACGGCAGAGGAAAGATGAACTGGATTTCCTGATTGGCTAGTCCCTCAGCCCAGTCCGTGATGAACTTCTCCACAGAGACAGTTTTTCCGATGCCAGCAACTCCTGTTGTAAGAACAATTCTGATAGTTGTGTCTCGTCCAGCTGAGGGTTTAAAGATGTTGTTGCATCTGATGGCTGTCTCTGGTCTTGCTGATTTCCTGAATGCTGTCTCAATCTGTCTCACCTCATGTTAATTATTGACCTCTCCACTCTCAACCTCTGTGATGTAGAGATCTGTGTAGATATTTTTTAGAAGAGTTGAGTTTCCTTGTTGAGCTATGCCTTCAATGACAGTTTTAAACTTCTCCTTCAGTTCAGATTTGAATTTCTGTATACAAATCTCGACACGCTCATCTGAAAAAACACAAGTGGGTTTTTTTGTTAAACTTTGTTCTGATTATTCACAAAAAATTCTATATGAATTGACAATGTGTCCTTTATATTCAATTCAAAACATATTATAACTATATGATCATTTATCAGTTACGCAATAATGAAACAGCTTAGTATACTAACACATAGTATCAGGTCATAGGAATACCTACACAACATTTGGTTACTATATACTACTCATAACTTTCTTCGTACTGTATATGTAACCTTCATCATATACCATCAATTGGTTGACTAAGACTAAATATGGAGTCTCTTACTTTTCTCCAGAGGGTCAGCCAGCTCCATCTGGTTGATGTCCTCATGGTGACTCTGGTCTGACCTCTGTTGATCTCTGTGGACAAGAGATGACATCACTTAAACACATGAACCACATACACATGGGCTAAATATCTACGACTAAAATACTGAACTGTCTCCATTCATGCATACACACAGACACTGTTTATGAGTGATACCGATTTAACTATCTTCTATACCACTAGATGGCACTGTTTCTTTTATATTTGTTCCTTTCCATGAGGGGGTTTCTTGTTGGACACTAGCTGTCTGAATATTCAATAATTTCCTTAAACCATATGCTTGACAAATTCCATGGCGCTCCTTCCAATATTGCAGGTGAAGATGCGTTGAGCATCAGAATCCGTTGAGGTATTTAGATGATTTTAGATGTACGTGGACTCTGATCATCTGATTCATGGCCAGATGTTTTTATGTTATTGTCTGATGAAAGAAATGCAGGAGACAGGCGTTGACTTTAGACCCTCTCCGTGTTTGAGCCAATCTGCAGATTGTTATGTGTATTGTCTAAGGTTTGTGTGTTAAAGATGGTTGTTCTGTGTTCAATTGTTTGTTCGTTAATACATTTGTATGGAGACACATTCTCAGATTCTCAGAATTTCCACCAGTGTGTTTCAACCAGATACTGAAGAATGACATCAGGGTCCACCTCACACAGGGCTGCATGTTTGCTAGCAGCCTGCTTTAGACACTGCAGCACTCCTCCACCCAGGAGTTGAAGACATGAGCGAAGCAAGTTCAGGCATGGCACTCGGGCAGCGCGCGTCATATCACCCATCGCCGTGTTCTCAGCCCATAGGCTTAGCTTGATAGGCGGCGCTATAAAGTCGCACACATGCGCGCACACGCGTCCTCGATTACCCTTGTGTTCTGCGCTGCTGCCACCCACCACCATCCCCTTCTCCCCATGTTGTCTGTCTGTTCTCCCCGTTGGGAGATTTAACTCGTTGCTCCCTGCCTCATGTCATGCATGCTGCAGTGAAGGCAGGGAGCGCTTCCCCATGTACATCCATTCCGCCAATGTTAAACCTATTTTTCATGTATATGAATAAATGGTAAAATCAATCACGTGAGTGTCTTGACTGAACTTCTGGTCTCAACCAGTCGAAGTGGGCTGAGCCCCGCCTGGTCTGTGCTCATACCAGGCCTGGTACCTGCAGAGCTTTGACTCTGACTGTCATGCTGTCTGTGTGTGTGTGTGCATGGAGGTCATAACTAGGGTGACCATACATCTGTGTGTGTGTCAAAACAGTCACTGATCTATCTTGTGTTGTATGTTAAGTTATTATACAAAAACTCAGTATTGACATTATATATCAAGTATTTTAAAATTGAGAAGTTGTAACTACCTAACACACTCACAGGCTTATCCTGGAGGTGCCTCAAGTCTCTACTGAATTAGAGAGAGCAGCTGCTTTGATTAATTGTTCTGCAAAGATATAGAATGACCAAATGGTAGCCATCTATAATTGTATTTTGTCCGGGGAAGTTGCACTGTGTTGCAGTTTTTTTCTTGCCAGTTTGTTGTGGTTGTGTTGAGATTGTGTCTCTTTTAATGTCAGTCCAACATTAAAGCAGCACAGTGGACTGGTAGGTTGTGGTCCTGTCTCTCACTCATCAAACACAACAAGGAGGTCAAAGGGGTTGATGTGTCTGATGGTGGTCTAGTGGTTAAACTATTGATAACTAAAAAGAAGACTTACAGTACACCACTTCAACATCTTAATGACATCATGTTAAATAACAGCTAGCTGTCACTGTGTAATTCTACCACCTGGTCTGAACATCAGCCAGGCTATGAGTTCTAACCTTCGTTCAGTAGAAATGTCACATGATGATCCTGAATCTAGTGATTACGTTATACTTCCAAATATTTATCACCTTAACATTAAAAACCAGTAGAAGTCAGTACATACCCTTCCTCTTTAGAAGGTCCTCCTCCATCACTGAAGAAGAGAGGTGGTTCCATGGACCTGTCACTCTTCACGGACACACAGCTGGGTACAGGTGACGCTGGTCTTTGCTGTTTGATCCTGTTAGACACAAATATTACAGTAACAAAGCTACTTTAGGTAAAGAGATAAATATACATACATATTCTAAGGAGATGAAATATGTTGATCATCATAGCACTGGATTAGATGAGTTTTTAGATAAATACAGAGAAAGGCCTCACTGTCCCAGAGACAATGTTTTTATTAATAGACAATGTTCTTACCCTTGTCTAGTAGTAATGTCTTTGTCTCTGAATGTGAAAGGTGGATCCATAGACCTGTCACTCTTCATGGACACACAGCTGGGTACAGGTGAGGCTGGTCTCTGCAGTCTGATCCTGTCAAACACAACAAAGTGTTGTACAAACATAAATCACTAAAGTAGACACCACAGATATATCACACTGTCCAACATATGTTGCTATAGTCATTCATTAGTAGGGTCAGAAGCATGCTTAAATGTTGCTGTTCAACATGAATGAGAGTCAGACAGGCAGGTGCATACCTGTTGTTACTCTGTATCTCTCACTGTGAACCTTTACCACATGGTCTGTATGTCAGCCAGGCTGGCAGTCAGCATCTCTAACCCTGTGTTTTAGTAGGTATGTGATGAGGGATACTTTAGTATCTGCAGTCAGCATCTCTAACCCTGTGTTTTAGTAGGGATGTGATGAGGGATACTTTAGTATCTACAGTCAGCATCTCTAACCCTGTGTTTTAGTAGGGATTTTCTTTAGGCTTTCACTTCTGTAGGGGGTTAAATATTGTCCAAACAACCAAAACGAATTCCCCTATGGTTTAAAGGAAGATGGGAAACTGAACAGTGTATTAGCATGAACCAAATCATGCCAATACAAATAGAATTAAGGTTATTTGACTCTATGGGTTAAATCATAGCAAGAATGGTCAAAGTAAGGTTAAAATGAAATACGCATTTAATAACATTGCAAATGAATGAAATCAATTACAAGGCAAACATGTTACAAAATTAAAGCTTTAAATCTTACCTACTCTACCATGATCATTGTAAATCAGAGAGAAAGCAAGAGTAGGAGAGTAGGACAAGGGAGAACTGAGGAGAAGGTCTGAGGAGATGAAGAATCCACAGAACAATGCATTACAATTCCCTTTATACACAAGACCAACCAATCAGACCAAATCTTGAATGGGGTGTGAGGGCCATCAAGTTGAGACCGTCCAGAAACTCCAGACTTTAGCATATGAAAGGTGGGGGCAGGTTTGCCACCCAGCCTTACACTTCTAACAGCCTTTAAATTATAAATATTAATTTGTTTGTAAATACATTTGTATTTGAGAGACATCAAATATTGTATTACAATTGATCTCAGAATTTCCACCACAGTGTGTTTCAACCAGATACTGAAGAATGACATCAGGGTCCACCTCACACAGGGCTGCATGTTTGCTAGCAGCCTGCTTTAGACACTGCAGCACTCCTCCACCCAGGAGTTGAAGACCTTCTGGTCTCAACCAGTCGAAGTGGGCTGAGCCCCGCCTGGTCTGTGCTCATACCAGGCCTGGTACCTGCAGAGCTTTGACTCTGACTGTCATGCTGTCTGTGTGTGTGTGTGCATGGAGGTCATAACTAGGGTGACCATACATCTGTGTGTGTGTCAAAACAGTCACTGATCTATCTTGTGTTGTATGTTAAGTTATTATACAAAAACTCAGTATTGACATTATATATCAAGTATTTTAAAATTGAGAAGTTGTAACTACCTAACACACTCACAGGCTTATCCTGGAGGTGCCTCAAGTCTCTACTGAATTAGAGAGAGCAGCTGCTTTGATTAATTGTTCTGCAAAGATATAGAATGACCAAATGGTAGCCATCTATAATTGTATTTTGTCCGGGGAAGTTGCACTGTGTTGCAGTTTTTTTCTTGCCAGTTTGTTGTGGTTGTGTTGAGATTGTGTCTCTTTTAATGTCAGTCCAACATTAAAGCAGCACAGTGGACTGGTAGGTTGTGGTCCTGTCTCTCACTCATCAAACACAACAAGGAGGTCAAAGGGGTTGATGTGTCTGATGGTGGTCTAGTGGTTAAACTATTGATAACTAAAAAGAAGACTTACAGTACACCACTTCAACATCTTAATGACATCATGTTAAATAACAGCTAGCTGTCACTGTGTAATTCTACCACCTGGTCTGAACATCAGCCAGGCTATGAGTTCTAACCTTCGTTCAGTAGAAATGTCACATGATGATCCTGAATCTAGTGATTACGTTATACTTCCAAATATTTATCACCTTAACATTAAAAACCAGTCGAAGTCAGTACATACCCTTCCTCATTAGAAGGTCCTCCTCCATCACTGAAGAAGAGAGGTGGTTCCATGGACCTGTCACTCTTCATGGACATACAGCTGGGTACAGGTGAGGCTGGTCTCTGCTGGATTGGGCTTCAACACAACAGAGACAGACCTTCAGTCTCTCATGTATTCTGACCTATGATGATGTCATAACATCACTGTTGAGCTCTGAAAGGGAGAACAGTCATGAACAGTCATGGATTCTCATCTTACCTTTTAGCTTTGGTGTCCATGTCATGTTCCCCAGAGAGACTCATTTTAGAGGCAGCGGGGGTACTCCTTACCTCTCCCTCCCTCCTCTCTCTCCACTCTCTTAAATACAGAACGTTCCTTCAGGATCAGCTTAGTACAAGGATTTTGAAGCCAGACCTGTAGACCTGTAAACAAACAAGTTAGAATCCAAACTTATTAAACTGCTACCTCAAGAGAAGCAGGATAGGACGACTTACTTTTTACCCTGATTCATAACACATACAGAACATACGCTGTTCATTGATTGTGTTTTCCCCCTCTTTAAATAACAACATCCATTCAAATATCATGACACAATTTCATTCAATCAACCAAAGAAGCCTAGAAGACATTATACCACATCTGAAAACATCCTCCTGCAGCTTGGATATTCTACCAACACACTTTTGCCTAAATATTTCACACTGCATGACCACTGATCTTTTCAAAATTATAAACACATCCCTTCTCTCAGGTGTCTTCCCACAAGCCTTAAAAACTGCAGTTATTAAACCACTCTTAAAAATGGCTAGTTTAATGAAAATAATGAAAAATTATAGGCCAATATCAAACCTCCCATTTTTAAGTAAAATAATTATAGCTTTTGAAATAGTTTTTCAAAAGCTGAACAACTTCTTGGCCGAAAATAACAGTTTTGATGTCTTCCAGTCCGGTTTCCGTCAGCACCACAGTACTGAAACTGCTCTTGTTAAGGTCTTCAACGACATCCACTTAAACACAGACAGTGGCAGAACTTCAGTCTTACTTATTACTGGATCTTAGTGCTGCATTCGACACGGTCGATCATGACAGACTACTAGACAGACTAAAAGTCTGGGTAGGACACTGGCGCAGAACCTAACTGGTTTGAATCTTACTTGAAGGACCGACAATGTCTGTAGCTAATCACAGATCACTAAGACCAAGAAATTGCATCACATCACTCCAGTTCTGAGGTCTTTGCATTGGCTTCCTGTCCAACAAAGAATTGACTTTAAAATCCTGCTGCTGGTTTATAAAGCACTGAATGGTTTAAGGCCTAAATACATTTGTGATCTGCTGCTACCTTATGAACCATCCAGACCCCTTAGGTCATCTGGGACTGGTCTACTTTGTGTTCCATGAGTCAGAACTAAACATGGAGAAGCAGCGTTCAGTTTTTCTGCTCCACATATCTGGAACAAGGTCCCTGAAAGCTGCAGGTCTGCTGAGGCCCTCAGCTCCTTTTAATCCAGACTGAAGACTTCACTGTTTGCTGTTGCCTTTAATTGAACCAGATTCAAGGATATCATTTTCTGCATCTCACTCCTGCATTTTATTTCTTAAACTTTTTTTTTTAATTTCTTGCTTTTTGATTGTTTTTAATGTCTTATTGAATGTTCTTGAATCTTGTTTTCTTTTGTATTATGTTTTGATGCTTTTAATGGTTTTATGTGAATCACTTTGAATTGCCTTGTTGAAATGTGCTATACAAATAAACTTGCCTTGCCGGATCAGTCACATGTCACGTGTCTCTGACGATTTATGTTTATAGAGTGTAAAGGATAAGAACAATGTAATTGTAATTAGTTCGACTTTGTTTCTAAATGACAAACAACACCATGGCTGGTTGATTAAGTGAAACAATCAAAGTTATTTTTATCTAGTTGTCAGGGAGTCAGATGGCTGAGCGGTGAGGGAGTCGGGCTAGTAATCTGAAGGTTTTGCCAAATGACGTTGTGTCCTTGGGCAAGGCACTTCACCCTACTTGCTTCGGGGGGAATGTCCCTGTACTTACTGTAAATCGCTCTGGATAAGAGCGTCTGCTAAATGACAAATGTAAATGTAATCTAGTTAAATCATCGTTGGATTAATTCCAACGTGGTACTTAATGTACCAAATTGGTACTGAATGTACCAAGTGGCCATGGCCATTACTGAGCAAAAGGCCGTTTCACTTCCTCTTAGAAACCTTTGGTTATTTACTTAGATAAAGTAACTCTGGTACATCACCTTATCTGTTAATGTATGTGCACAATGATACTGTGAAAGAATATTATAAATTACTTACTTTAAAATCTGCTTTTCAGTTTTAGAATTTGCTTTATAGATTATTGTACGTAGTCACAAAATGGATCCTGTAAAACATATTTTTTACTTTCACTTTCACCTCACCCAACTGCTTATATGACCCAATAGGAAACAGAAGGAGGAGCTGAAAAGAGACAAACACGCAGGAGAAACACCACACATAAGAAATGTAATTATCCATTACATTTAATTTCATTATATCATATATATAGTTAATTTGAATGAATCCACAACATATGGCTTAGAAGCTACAATTAGATGAATCTATATGTAATGTATGGCGCTAATGTTCACATTTCAGTAGGATATGATTATTAATATCATGGGGTTCTGGTCTCTGACACCAAAACTGAAGATTCAGTGTGTTCTCAGGCAGCTTTGCTTTAGATCCATAACAGTAACTGAAAGGAAGCCTACAAGTATTACACTGTCTTAGACTGACATCTAGTGGACACAAGTGGAACTCCTGAAGCAGACTTCTGGTTGGGTTGGTTAGTGCTGATAACATTACCATGGTGACCATCTCCACTGCAACATCACGTTGTTGTTGTATTCAGGGGGAAAACATTTGACTGGACACATCATGTCATGCTATTCATTAGGCTACCTATCACTTATATTTACTTAATTTGGTCCAAGTTGTGTGGATGCCACATGCCTACTGTATTACCTGTGTGTTTACTCTTTGATGCAGTTCAAAGAATCAGGGGCCTCATGTATAAACGTTGCGTACGCACAAAAAGCTTGCGTACGCTGGTTTTCACGCACACTTTGTGATGTATAAAGATTTACTTGACGTGAGAATGTGCGGGCCGTCACGGAAAGTTTTGAGCAGACGTGAGAATGTGCGGACCGTCCGCAAAGTCTTGTCTGGCTCTGTAAATTCTATGTGAAAAGTGCCGAAACTCACCAAACATGACAAAATAAAGTTTCCACAACTACGTTTATGACGTTGACTATTCAAAAAACATAAAAATAAAAATTTGATCATTAATGTGGATGATCACATCAAAATGCCAAAACGGGAAATGCTATAGCCTATAGCCTTCTGTTTAATCCGCCACCACTTAATAACTTCTGTTAAACTTGAGGGTGTCAAACGAACGACAAAATCACCCAGGAAATGCATGTCACGCTAACCTGTGCAGGTCTAGGTTGTCCTTTGATGATCAATTCCAAATATGCTTTCATCAGATTTGATCCAACAACATGACTATTTTACAGATAATGCAGCAAAGTGCTGTCCCATTACAATTTATAGCATTTAGAGCAACTTGGAACAATCTATCCATTAGCGCATTCACATACAAGCTGCAGTGTTTGTTCCTTATGACCAATTGAAAGCATGTCAAATTTAACAGAGCCTTTGTTGTGTAAAATGTTGCGCCACACCCTGCTGTCAAAGGCTAGACGGAAAGCTAAAAAACAACAACAACAAATATGTATGTGAATGCACAAGTTAATATGGGAGCTAAAGTCTCCTGTAGAATAGACATGGTTAACTTTGACTGAATAACGATAGAGTAGCCTATCACCGCTGTCATAATACTGTATAAATATTTTTTTATGTCGTTTTTTTTTGCAGACAGTACAGCAAACTGTGTGAAGATGTAAAAAAAAATACACCATAGTCTGGAGTCTTGTGACTTCGGTCTTTTAGTCTTTGGTCTGCTGACCCACCAGAAAGTGAGTCTGAACTAGATCTATGTTGACTTAAGTTCTGAAAGTCTCAACCAAGTTACTGGCCATCATAGTGAATCAGCATGGTTGTTTAATATATATTAAACAACAACCAACAGTGCTGCTGAACAATTCAATCGATTGAAGTACGAGGAATTCTGTAAATCCTTTCAGTAAATGTCCTCTGTTGCTCTGCCAACAAAATAATGTACAGTATCCTACTTACTGTATTGGGTCTTCTCTTTGTCAGGGCAGGTTGGGAGTGGGCATTTCCTGTTTTCTCTTCGAGCGGGAGGGAGAGAGAAACCAACTGAAACTGAGCAGTAACATAAATAACAGGGCTCTCAAGTGTCACGCATTGAGCGTGACAGTTACTCATTTCGGTCTTTTGTCACGCACTCCCGCCACACATTGTATTTCTCACGCGGAAAAACTATTTATAATATATTTAACCCTTGTGTTATCTTCGGGTCGTTCTGACCCATCAGTCATTGTGACCCACCGTCGTATTGCGACAACTTTACCGCATACAAAAACAAAGTGAAGCATTTTCTTTTAACCGTTGGGCTGTCTCAGACCCCCCACATTGCGAAGGTTAAAAGAAAATTATTTTTATTTGGTTTTGTATTGGGTAAAATTGGGTAAACACAACGATGGTTCGTTATGAACCTTTGGGTCATGTGACCCGAAGGCAGCACGAGGGTTAATATGCCGCAGCGCTAGGGTTGCCAACTTTCTCAACCCCAAATGAGGGACACCTTCTTCCAGGTGCGCACACGCACATGCGCGCGCACCAACAGCTGACCAACAATAACGGAAATCGCAAGCTTTCATTAGCCATACCATAAACCTACTCATTTCAGTGTAATTTTGGCAAACAGCTAATAGCTACTCGCTTGGATGTATTGTTCATAGTAATAGTCAAGACAATTATTACAAGTTTCTCCTTTTGACACACAACGCTCACCTCACCAGTGGCCAGTTCACACACACTGTCACCAACAAGCAACAACCGTGTCCCATAGCAACGTTTGCATGAGTTTTGGCGCGTTTACAGTAGCCTATTATTGTTCGGTGGAGGCTGTGATTGGAATACGGGACTGGAGCTGTCCCTGACGGGACACATCAAAATCACCCATAATTCGGGATGTCCCGGACAATTCGGGACGGTTGGCAACCCTACGCAGCGCCCAACCAAAATTCCTCTGGCCGCGCCGCTCTCATTATGGAACAGGTAGCATGTGTGCCAAAGTGGCGTGCAACTAGAGCACGCGTAAAAATCACAAAACTGTTTAAGACGTGAGCGATGCAGAACAAGCTGTGCGGACATGTTTGTACATGCACTAGGGATCAAGCGCGTCTCCCCTGGAGTTCTTAGTCGAGCCTGCCACTTATCTAGCCTGGCTCTGCCCTCCTACGTACTTCCGCTCATTTTTAATTTTGCTTCTGTACTAGGTCTGGGATTTCAGTGTATTAGTCGGTTTTCAGAAACACTTTTTTTGTAGGTCCAATCAGCGAACAGTGGGAGTGGCTGAGAATGATGACGTTGATGTCGTGCACTAGCTTGAGTTGTAGTACAGTAATGGCGGCGAAAAAGATGCAAGCGAAGCTATTCTGCGGTTGTGGCAACGCTGCCGAATATCCATACGTTAAAGCCGGAGCAAGAACAATCCTTACTGAGTTTTGTTGGTGGCCATGATGATGTCTGATTCTTTTCCGTTTTCCAAAAAACGGACACATGGGAACGCCCTCCTCTACGGGGAACGCCCTCTCCGAGCTCTCCGAGAGTCCTCAAGTATCAAAATCGTATATTATAAGAACAAATGCAACAAACTGCAACTAAATCCATGTTTTTTCTTAAAGTAATGGTTTGCAAATGATCTCAGATTTACTGTACTCGGGGCGTTTTTTATGGTTTGTTTTTTTCTCCAAGTAGGCCTACGACTTGAGTCTTGGGTCAACATTTCAAAAGAAACTCTTGTCTATAAATGTCTATGTCTATAAATCCACATTACACTTGTGTCTTGCCTCTTATCGGCTAAGTTACAGTGGAGATGTTTGGAGACAATCACCTTCTCAGCAGCGCGGATGATACGCTGCAGTCTGCTCTTATCCTTGGCAGTGGCAGCAGCGTACCAGATGGTGATGGAAGAGGTGATTGGCTGCAATCTGCCTACCCTCGAGAACCTGCACACCGTGAGGACCCTAAGGCGACCGAGGAAGATTCCTACATTACATTTAGTCATTTAGCAGACGCTCTTATCCAGAGCGACTTACAGTAAGTACAGGGACATTCCCCCCGAAGCAAGTGGGGTGAAGTGCCTTGCCCAAGGACACAACGTCATTTTGCACGGCCGGGAATCGAACTGGCAACCTTCAGATTACTAGCCCGACTCCCTCACCACTCAGCCATCTGACTCCCTCACATGCCAAAGACAATGATGGTGCACTTCTACACAGCCATCATTGTCTTTGGCAGGTTGAATTTCTTCAGCTGCCGTAGGAAGTACATCCTTTGTTGTGCTTTCTTGGTGAGGGAGCTGATGTTCAGTTCCCACTTGAGGTCCTGAGAGAGGATAGTGCCCAGGAAGTGGAAGGACTCAACAGTGTTGACTGGGGAGTCGCACAGGGTGATGGGGGTGAGTGTGGCTGTGTTCTTCCTGAAGTTCACAACCATCTCCACTGTCTTTGAAGCACTGAGCTCTAAGTTGTTATGGCTACACCAGGTCACCAGGATGTCAACTTCCCACCTGTAGTCAGACTCATCCCTACCAGAGATGAGCCCAATGAGGGTGGTGTCGTCCGCAAAACTTCAGGAGTTTGACGGACTGGACTGGAGGTGCAGCTGTTGGTGTACAGGGAGAAGAGCAGAGGGGAAAGGACGCAGCCGAGGAGATCCGGTGCTGATTGACCGGGAGTCAGAGACGTGTGTTCCCAGCTTAACACACTGCTTCCTGTTAGACAGTCAAGTACGTTCAGCTGGGAGAGCTTGTCCTGAAACAGGATCCTGGCGTAGGATGCTGGGGAGTCCAGGTGCTGGAGGGTGAAGTGGAGGGCCATGTTTACTGTGTCGTCCACAAACCTGTTGGCTCTGTAGGCAAACTGCATAGGGTCCAGGAGAGGGTCTGTGATGGTTGAGGTGTGCCAGCACCACCCGCTCAAAAGACTTCATTACCACAGAGGTCAGGGCGAGGGGTCTGTAGTCACTTTCCAGTTTCTTGAGCTCTTGCTCTCTGTATTTTTACATGGCATGGATGACATGGGCACAGAACTGAGTGAACGTCATTGAACTTAGTCCAACCACCTCCTCCAGACGGCTTTTGACAGCGGCAGGCAATTTACGGACGAGGCTTCTTCGAAACATAGCCATCTGGAGGGCGTCTTCTTCTGGGTTTCCTCACAACTCAGTTCTCCATTTCTTCAGTACTTATGCACGTAACCAGAGGGGCTCTCCGTGTCGCCTATCGGCTCTCCTCCCAAGAGTTCCATTCTCACTTTATCAGGGAACTTCTCTCTCATGTGGCTCCATAGTTCAGTTTGGAAAGGGTTAAACAGGTCGCCATCGTGTACGTGGGTGGACACGTTTTCCAAGGGGCTGTTTTCCAGAAGATCTTTCATTCCTCCTACCCCCAGGGTGCGGCCTAGTAGGGACTTCAAATCGCCTAGAGCCAACAACCGTCCAAGAGTTTCTTCCTCAAAGGCGTGGATCCATATCCCGGCACCCTCGTACAGGTCTGGGAGCCTCACCATCAGACCACTCATGTCCATGGTGGCCCAGGGAGAATCATGGATTTGAGTCCCTTTCACCAGCAGTGGAGCTAGTAGTCGTTGGTGTCATTCTCCTCGTCATCAGACACAACAGTGGTGACAGTGGGGAGCTCCTACCTTGAGATTTGGCGTCAGTGGCTCCGTGACTCAGGGCTGAAACCAACACCAGACCAGGGTTCTGGGCGTCAACTATCAGGGGTCCGGTGATGAGTATGTCAACCATGGTGATGAGTTGGTGTATGTGAGAGTCCATGCCAGCAAATTCCAGATGGTCAATGTCACTCCAATCCATTGAGGCTGGAGATCTGGCCTCACCTCCGCGAGGTTGTTCTTCCAGATGAAGAACACCCGGCTGACCCACTGTTGCTGCAGTGCTGAGAGCAGCCCGCCAGCCAGTGGGGAACTATGGAAAGTTGTCACAACATGGCTGTGGGTCACAACGACCCGAAGACAGCGCGAGGGTTGCTCCTAGTGGTAACTAGTGATATAACGTGGTGGTGTCGTAATACACAACACGGACACGGCAGGGGGGTCACAATGACCCAGAGACAGCGCGAAGGTTAAAAGAAAATGTTTCACTTTATTTTTGTAGTAGGTATTGTTGTCGCAACACAACGGTGGGTCACAATGACCCACAGGCAGCACAAGGGTTATTGATAACCACAAACCCACTCCTTCCTCAGCGCGCCAGCACATCAACCAATCGCGTCACGCGAAAAACATGTCATGAATATTCATGCAATACAATCTACATGTAGCCCGCGTCCGACGTCTTCTCTACGTTTGGTTATACAGGTATGATACAAAGCTCTTGAATAAGCCAACACCACCGAATATGGTCAAATGTACTTTATTTTAAATATAAAAATTCCCCATATCCAAAGTTTATAAGATAGTTCACAACAGGGTGGTTTGTTTTGACAACAGTGTTGAATTGATCACTTCTCTCCCTTCCTAAAGACCAAAGCCTGCATAACAATATACGGGACAACACAAGAGTGGTCCATCGGGTTGTGAGAGGTCTGAAGACATAATATATCCCCCAGGAAAAACAGTATAGTTCTGTTCAGTCTGTGCACACACAATGGAACATACAATATCACTAAGGCGTTTGAGCGTTTGCCATTTCAATTCTGACATAAAACGAAGGAAATAAATTGCTAAACAAAAATGCAGAACTAAGAGACTGATGAAAAACCACACTCCCCCCCCCCCCCCCCTTTGGCATAAACTGCACCTAATAGCCTTGAAAACAGGATCTTATAACCACCCAACATACAGCATATTGCTTTGAGAAAGAAACAACCCCAAAAAAATGTATAACCAGTGATTATCAGATTCACAATGGGATATAGCTAAATATTGACATTATTACAATGTATACAAAGTGTTCCCATAAGGATTGAACAACACTTATCACATTTCTAACCTCAGTTGATGAACGAGTGGAGAAAATCGAAAGCCTTTCGTATTTTGAGCACTCCCAAACCTACGTACCGTGACACCGAACGCCCCTAGGGGAAAACCGACAGGTTGTTATTGTTTGAAGGTGATGTCGCCCACACAGGAGTGACATGCTGGCAGCGTGTAGGTGACTGACACGGTCGTCTTCACCTCCAGACAGACGAATGGATGGAGAGATCAGTGTGGGATCCTACTGAAACGCCATCTATGGGCTCGGTTATCCAACCATACTAAAGGACATGACCAACATGAATACCACGCATACATGGCAAGAGTTAAATGAAATGGAAATCCGAATGGGAAAAAAAGGGACTTTTCAGAGGAGTTTGGAGAAAAGGTGCAGCTGACAAATGATGCAGACCAGATTGAACAAACTGATTCGAGTTGTTAACAATTCACTAAATACATATATACCAAGTGCTAAAAGAATCAGCTAGGGGGGGGGGAAACACGGGCCACCAGGTTATGTGTACAAATAATCAGAAGTGGCAATGATACCAATATGCAGTAATTGCTTACGACACTGTTACAGTCAAACGTGTAATAAGGAAGGCAGCCGCCCCATGATTAAAACCTTGAACGTGATCGCCAGTTTGCCCAAACTTGCCAATGATTGGCTCACAACGCCAGTTTGCCCAAACTTGCCAATGATTGGCTCACAAAATGCATGAGTTGGTGTCACTCAACATTATTTTGAGTCCCACAATGCCTGCTGGCTGTGTGCACACTTGTCCATATTTGGTCGTATTCTCGTTAGTCCTGCAGAAAAAAAAACCTGTTTGAATGTGTGTGTGTTTGTCAATTTACCTCGTCAAAGTTATCAATTGACAACTTCCTTCATCTAACTGAGCACCAAAGTGTGCAAATTTAAGGAATATGAAGAAGAAAAAAAGAATAATAAAGATCAGTCCGTCACGGAGCTTTTCGTCCTCTTGCCATGTTTGCCTCCGCCGGTAACCATGGCGAGGGCCCCGTTGCAGGCTCCGCCAATGAGAGCCTGGTCTTCCTCCCCGGCGTCGGGCAGCTCTTCCTGGATCTGGCGGAGGCGGGCCATGGCGCGGTCGATCGTGGCCACGCTCACCAGGTTGAAGTCGTGCATGCTGACCAGGTGGAGCAGGAAGTTGCGACAGAGGTTCCTGCGGGCGATGTAGGCGCCGCACTTCTCCACGAACAGCATGCTGGCCTGGTTCATCTGGTTGTCCGCGATGAAGCTGTTTGATCGGCGAGGGAGACGGAGCGACTTTGGAATTTCGTGTCCCACTGGTGAACCTGGCATGTTTGAACTAGCGCTAGGTCATGTTTGAGGGACTATGTGTTTTTCCACAGAGATTTGTTTTGTGTCGTATCTTCTACCTAACCCTAGCTAGCTTTGACCTCTGTGGAGCGCGTTCTACGGTAAACTAAGAAATAGTTGGAAAAAAAGGGTTTTACATACTGAACGTACCCGTGCTTCATCACGTGCATGTTCCACAGCTTCATCACCTCCTTCTCGCCCTCGTTCACGTCCGTGAACTCTTCGAGTTGCTGCGGGGCGAAACGATCGTTCAGAGAAAAACGACCGCTTGGCCCGATGCAAATAACTTATCATGGCATATATGTTCCATTCAAAGCCACTTACGACACGTTTTAAGGCGCCTATTTTATGCACACTGGTATACACTGGAAAACCAAAAACGTATGCGTTTAGTTTGACAAAGTGACAGTAGCGCAACATTTTAAACTAACGGCGGTTGTCACAGCAAAACGTAAATATTTGAAGCCAGCTCCTCTCTCCTGTACACCGTGTGTGCGTGTGTGTGGGTGTGTAGGTGTGTAAAAAGTGCGGGTGGTCTCGGGGGCCCCTCACCGTGGCGGTCTTCTCCCTCAGCCACTCGGGGTCCCTCTCGTCCTCGCTGTCCACCTCCATCTCCTGGGGCCGCAGGGGCATGCAGCTGTCGCTGTGGAAGTACAGCCGGTTGTGTCCGCTGACGTAGGTCCTCTGTTGCTCCAGGTCGCCGTCCTCAGACTCCAAGAACTCAGACAAGCTGGGCTTGGTCCTCTTGGGCCTGGGGGAGCAGAGTGGAAGGACAGGGGGGGTGGGTGGGGGTGGAGGAAGACGTTGTCGTGGGTCTATCAGGTCCCGAGGGTCAAGGCCCACACGCAAGTGACCATGGCCAAGCACTGGGGTCGGCTTAAGCACCACGTCAGCTGGTCTGGACACTGGGCTCCCCAAGGAAAGGTGTTTTGAAGTGTGTGTGTGTGTGTGGTGGGGGGGCTTTACCTGCACACCAGCACGTGTGTGACGGCGGTCCTCTTGACGGGGCCGTTGCGGCTGAAGGCGAAGCCGGGCTGGCTGTGGATGTCCTGAGGGTTCCCCACGTACGAGCCGTCGTAGCTCTCGTTGATGGACACGTCTATCCGCGCTCCTTTAGGGTGAGGCTGGTGGACAGAGACAGCAGATGAGTCTTCGGGCGATTCACCATTTACTGAAGCTAAAACGGCGGATATGGCTCGCAAACGCTCAGGGGAGGCGGTAAGAGAACGCGACGGGGGTAGTCCAGGGTTAACAGACGCGGCCCCCTCACCACATAGTTGAAGATGAAGCGGCTGTGGGAGAGCTTGAGGTGCTTCAGCAGGCTGTAGAGCTTCCTGCAGTTCAGGGTGCACCAGGGGCAGTGGAGGTCGTCCCTGGCCTCCGTCTGCTGCCGCGTGTTGTTGTTGTACAGGAACTGGTCAGGGGCAAAAAAAGGACATGGGTGAAATATTACGACTCCTCCCGAAACGTCACCGGTGGTTCCGAGTGTCTGTGTGGGGGGCACGTGCTAATGCTAGCTGATGCTAGCATTGCTAGCTGATGCTAGCATTGCTAGCTGAAACGTGTCACTGGCGGTGTCGACGCGTGCTTTGTCACACCGGCCATCGTTTCATTTTAACGCTTGGTCACATCGCTTGCTCGCCGAAAGTCAAAAAGGTGTTCCGTGTCGTCGGGGCCTCGTTTCCAAGGCCGGAAATCTGAGAAAAAAGGTCCCTGACTTTTTACCTGGTAGAATATCCTCAGCTTCTGACGCGGCTCGCACAGGATCTGCTCCCTCCTCACCTGCACGTCCGTGCTGACGGACTCCTTCACAGCTGCAAGGGGGGAAGAGGAGACATGCCACTGAAGCCCGCCAACAAACCACTCTGCCTTCAGAGTACAACCAAGCTCTAGGCAGATGACTCTGAACGAGTGGGCGAATGGCCCCCAACCGAGTGACCCTGAGTCACATATCAGGAGACCTACCTAAACCAGAGCCCATGCCATGTGTAAAATAGGGAGCTGTAAACGTGAGCGTGTGTGTGTGTGCGCGACCGGTGTTCTGTGCCGCCTTACCCAGAGGAGCAGTTTTGAGTGTGCTGGTCCTGCTCTCCATCGGGCTGGAGCTGTCCGAGTTGCGGGTGGACAGGGGCTTGGCCACGGGGGCGGTGGACTTGTCGCTGGCGTCCCCCGTCCAGCGCAGGGTGAACTGCAGAGTGGGTCCCTGAGAGAAGGTCTCGAACGGAGGCAGCCTCTGGAAGGGAGGGGGGAAACGTTCAGTTTTGCGCTCACAGGGCTGGGCTGCAGGTGGTGATGCTACAGGATGGGCAGTGCTGGGGCATTATGGCTGTGGCAGGACCGGTCAAACCCACCTTGCCATCCAGAATGGTTTCCCATGTGGCTCTTTTCTTGCTGGGGGGGCAGTCCTCCATCCCTTGCATCGACACCTCGTACTCCCCATCCAGCAGCTGGAGTCTCCTGGAGACACAGGGGGGCTCATTGGTTAGCAAACAAACTACAATCAGGTTGACAAACCGGACAGATATCTGGGGCTTGTAGTTCCCATTACTTTAGTTGTATGAATGTGTTCGCTTAGTAATCGGATGGGAATTGAAGGTTTCAAGATTGTGTTTCGGAAGCTATACGAGATCAGTACTACTGAAAGAATGACAATGCTTAGGAATATATTTTTTATTACATTCAATTTCGATTGTCTAAAACCAAGTAAAGAGAAATCCAAACAACGCTTAGCATCTGAGATTACCGGTTCTTGTCGAAGACAGTCATCTGTGCAACAAACGTCTCTGTGGTTTCCCCCTCTTCTCTGTGGGAGGAGCTTCTCTTCTTCCTGCTGGGAGGCTCTGACACATCTAGAGGGAGACGGGGGACGGGGGCAATTTAGCGACTTTGTCACTAGATTTAGCAAACGTTCACCTTCCCTAGCAACACAAAATCGTATCTAGCGACTAGAGACGCATCTAGCGACTTTTCAGAGCCGATAGCGTACTTTTGGTGAGATTTCTTTTGGCGACACTGAGGGAGAGACGGGCAGCAAGGCTTCAATAACCTTCTGCCCGTCTACTGCAAGCCATAGAGTGGCAGCATCTGCCGCCTATAGTTGCTTCTCTCTTTAAAAACGCAACGATTCAACGATCGGTGGCCGTAACCGTCTCCACACATCGCTTTCACCCACTTTCAGCAGAGCTCGGACGTTAACACCCACCGATGTTCTCGTTGGCCTCCCCGTTGACCAGGCCGTTGACGTCCCTTCGCCCTGTGCGCGACACCCTGAACAGGAGCGAGTAGGACTTGACCATGTGGCTGTTGCTGGGTTCAAACTCGTTGCTGGAGACCAGGAGGGAGGGGTAGGCCCCCAGCTTGGTTTGGTTGCAGTCAGGGTTCAAAGGCACCTGCTTTTTACCTGTAGGCACTTGCTTGATCGGGCAGCTCACATCCTGTAAAGATACACACACAACAATTTGTTGAAAAACGAAAGTATAGTGGATTCATGAATAGTTTATGTGAGTTGTTGGGCTTTACGGCGTCGATGGCGGAAAAGGTACCTTTCGTTTTTTATGGCAGACTTTCACAAGTAGCACCTCTAGAGACACTGAGCTTTGTTCATTTTCTGAATTCTGAGATGGCTTTTCTGTTGGGAAAGGAAATTCGTTTTTTTTTTTTTTTTTCATCAGTGTGATAGGACGCCTTTCAACTGTCCAGCCTCAAATATAAAAATCATTTTCAAATGCACAGTAAACACCTACCATCCTTGTGGAAGAATCCAGTGAAAGTGAGCTGAAGATGTGATGACAAGCTAAAGAGAAAACAAAACCCGTTTTTCAGTCAGGCTTTCGGCTTACTTGAATGTGGTTAAGGTATGTGGTTTAAACACACTGGAAAGGCCTGAGGTACATGACCAACCTGTGAGATTCTTGTTCTCCCTTCATCTTCTCAACCCTCTGCAGCATGTCATCCACTTTGAAAGTTTTCCTGCTAATGCCAATTCAACAACTTGAGAAAAGCTCAACACAACATATGCATCTACAGTTACATTAACTAGGATCAACTTATGTTACATGACATAGAAAATATGAAAGCTGTCAGATTTGTATGTGAACAACCAGGAGATATATTTTACCTTTTGGCATTTGTTCGAGTGTTTCTGTGAGCCATGAAGGTCAGTGTCCTGTGCAAAAATATGGGCTGAAACAGAATCATATGTTGATTAATCATTAATGAACCCAGATGCTGAGTACGGTGTGTCAACAACAGGAATCAACTGACTTACTGCAATCAGGTTCCTTGTGCGGAGAAATCTATATATTTGAGTTGGCTCTGAAAATACAAACACCATATTCATAAACTGCTCAAAGTTGGAAATTGTTTTATAACAAATATGAAGTTCAAAGGGGTTATTTGTTGTAACAAGCACCTTTACTAAGGGTTTTTTTTTAATAAAAAGAAATCTTAGGGGATAGAAATGTACCCAGGAGATTTGCCCATGATCAAGTTCAAAAAGGCCTAAATTCAGCCATGATGTGCATGACAAAAATCAAATTGTGTTTTAAGTGGGTACACTTACACAAAAGAAACAACAGGATCCTTGCTTATAAATAACTAGCTCCCACAAGAATCAACTTGGTGGAAACAATATTTTCCGAATATAATAATAATATAGCTAGGCAGCTTACTCTCAAAGGCCTGTAGGAACAGCTCATGGTCGGCCTGAAGCTGTTCCATCTTCGGTTTCTTCACCGAGTTCATCACGACTGTTGAGGCCGGGTATACGGCACCGTTGGCTTTACAACTGGCCCCGCTCATAGCTTGTCCTGAGCGCTGTAAATTGGGAAATTGGGATAAAAAGAGGGAATATTATTTTGATCAACATAAATCCGGCTAGCTTTACATTACTAGCTAGCAGGCTAAATCAGCAAGCTAAGCTAACGTTAATCGGGTTTTGAAAGATGGATGTGGTTACATGGATCTCGGCAGAAAAAAGTAGAGATAATAAAACATAACCCTTCATACATATTAATCGTACGCTACAGAAATACACAACTATGGGTTCAAAAAATAAATATATAGAAAGACCAACGCTAGCTAGTTAACGTTAGCCACAGTAGCTTGCTTCAGACTCACCAACAACACAGACTGCACATGAAATAATGGCAGTGAATCAGTAGACGCCGATAGCTACGCTAGCATAACTCCCAGAATGAAAAGTGCCTGAATAATTTCTCCAACCCTTTGAAACAAAACTGACATGTATGCAAAAAAAACCTACATGTAAAGGCCTAATCGACTGTATTATTTAATATAGCCTATGGAAAACTTCCTGTAAAATTTCACGTTATGGTTGAAATTCTATGGTTTTACTGGACGTCTAAGCAAGACATTTCAACCAATAGAAAATGCTATATGAAAATACAGAGTTTTGATTGGCTAGAAAGGACTGTAAATGACACTTAACGCGGTCTCTTCTCTTCTCGCTTTCAACGATTTTGCGGGAAATCGGGTCTAGTATGGGACATGAAAGTTGTTTACATATGCGCGTATTTTTCTTTTTCAGGTTTCGCTGAAATAGAATAGAAAATGGCCTCAAGTGTATTTGGATTGATTTACAAATACATATAATGTATAAGTATGTAGTATATTTAGTTTAGTATATAGTATATATCTACATGCATTATAATTACACTGTTAACATGCTTTTATAGTTTGTAAATTATATATTTTGGGGTTGATAAAAGAGCAGAAATTATCGCTTGTTCGTACTGTATTTCTGTATTTGTTTCCCCTATTCTGATAAATCGAGGGTACAAGGCGTTTCCAGTCGGAATAATGTAAGGGAGGGAACCGGAAGTGAAGTTGCCACAACTTCCACACGTGTAGAAAATTGTGAGATTTGGCTACATGGCAAGCTAGTTTGTGTCTTACTTTTGACACGTATTCTGCAAATAGACACAGTTCTCACAATAGCACTAAATCCGAATTCAGGCACTGATCTGTTGAGGTTGAGGTGAAGAATGGCGGAGATTGTCCAGCACCGAATCGAGGACAGAATCCCTGAGTTGGAACAGTTGGAAAGAGTGGGATTGTTCACCAAAAAAGAAGTCAAGTGAGATCATCTTTCCTTAATGGCATGACAAGTCATCTCTAGCAACACAAATTGCCTGTGTCTCCATTCAATTAGCATTGATTATATTGTCATATACAATCGTATAAATTAACTCGAAAATCGGTTGGGGTTTGGCTGTTAAGTCACATTAGCCAAGTCTTATGTCTCTTTATTTGCAGATCCATGCTCAAAAGAGCAACCGCTTTGGAATACAAGCTGCATCGCCTGACCCTCTGCAAATATGATTTCATAGCATACATTCAAGTAAGCCAAATGTCGATACGTTGCTGATGAAATATGCGCCTGTGAAGACGTCCAAAGATGAACTAACTGTTTCATTACCCTCCATAGTATGAAATCAACGCATTGGAGCTGATCAAAAAGAGAAGATCGGTATGTTATTCAGTCTTATTAATGTGTGAAATGTATAGTTTGTCATCTAGTGTTTGTTTTCTACAGTCCAATGAGTCCATATATATTCGGTGACATTTGGAAAAGCGTTACACTCTTAACACGATGCGTGTTCTTTAGCGCATTGGCTATCATTTCAAGAGAGAAGAGATCGAGTTTCCCATCATCCACAGGATAAACACAGTGTTCAGGAGAGCAACAAACAAATGGAAGGTACAAGACAAGCCCTTTTAGATGTAATGACACGTGGTTAAAAACGTTTTTAAACGGACTTAAGATTGTGTTTTCTGTTCTCTCAGGATGACGTTCAACTGTGGCTCTCTCACATTGCCTTCTGTAAGAAATGGGTATGTGATTGCCTTGTTTTTCAAATTCCAAAATGTATGTTAACCAAATGTTGTACAAATTTACTGTCGCATGAATGCTGTGTTCTGAAGCTGTGACATTTTCCTGTCTTCTCATAGAACACAAAGGGTCAACTCAGCAAGGTTTTCTCATCCATGTTGGCCATCCACCCTGATAAGCCAGGTAGAGTACATTACTAGTTACCTCACTACATAGCTCTAGCTGTATGTGGATAATGATGCCTGGTACCCAGAGTAACAAGCAGGCCTCGCTCTCTCCAGCCCTGTGGATCATGGCTGCCAAGAGTGAGATGGAGGACAGGAACTCGTCAGAGAGTGCCAGGCACATCTTCCTGCGGGCCCTGCGCTTCCATCCAGAGAACAAGAAAGTCTACCAGGAGGTGAGAACTGCAGGGCAGAGAAAGATGGGATTTGTAGTTCAGTGAAGTAAATGTATAGACATCACTATCAAATGATGATCATACAGACAGTGGACTGTGGAAGAGGTACTTTTGATGGCACTGATCTTCAGTACCTGTGTTTCCCTGTACAGTACTTTCGTATGGAGCTGTTGCATGCTGAAAAATTAAGGAAAGAGCAGAAGGAGCTGGAGCTGGCTAAGATGGACTTGGTGAGTAGACCCACACATACACACACACACACACACACACACACACACACAGGGCTGCATTTCTATCCTTCCAGCTCCCCCTTTCTAAAGTAGATAGAAGGGGGGCTGAACTGTCAGAAAAGACCCACACAGGTCCCTTGTAAAACATTGTTTTCGATCCCACAGGGCGAATACGAGTTCCCCCCAGAGGTTATGAGTGGCAAGCTGGCTGAGGTGGTGTACAGAAATGCTACGGGGAAAATCCAGGGTGAGTTACATCAACATGTAGTATCACATGTGGCATGGCCCTGTAGTATCACATGTGGCCCTTGGCTGCTTTGGCCTGTGAGGCGCTTACGCGGTGTCCTCTTCTGTCACCTCAGGAGCCGATCTCATACTCTCGCTTCTCAGCATCGCCGCCATCTTTGACTTTACCAAAGAGCTGCAGGACGTCATCCTTCAAGAGTAAGACCGAACGACGAGGGGACTTTAGTAATACTGTAAATACAAAGGCCACATTAAATGGCGTCTACAAAATAGCGAAGACCGTCGATTACCTCAGACGTCCACGTCGGCAGTGTGAATGCTACTGTACCCATACTTGCCCCCCGAGCCCACACACTCACGGTGCCTGCGTCTGCGTCCAGCCTCCAGGCGAACCACACGGACGACAGTGCAACGTGGGACTTCATGGCCATGCGGGAGCTGGAGGCCCCCGGGGCGGGGGAGGAGCTGCTGAGCGCCGCGGGACGGGCCTCCGACATCGCCCGCAGAGAGGAGCGTTGCAGCCAGGTTTACGAGGAGGGCGTCAAGAGCCTCAACACGGGTAACACGCGCACACACACCTATGTACAGGTTTACAATTTCTACTGCAGGGATTTTGTTACTGGATTGCTTGTACAGGAATTGACTAGATCAACTTGAATTCAGGAGGGAATAGTGCAATAAAGGGAATGCACATCATGTCACTTAAAAAAAAAAAAAAAAAAAAAAAAAAGATGGATGGATGGATTTGTTTAACTAATTTCATTTGGTCGTTTTTCAGAGGCTATGTGGACCTGCTATGTGACCTTCTGCTTGGAGAGGTTCAAGAGGAAGACCAATGTCCAGGAGCTGAAAGACAAGGTAACAACTGAAGTGTTTTGTGCAAATCCCCTTAGCGTGTTTCATGGTACTGCAAGCAAGCAAGGTAGTGGTCTGAGAGATGGGTGTCACCAAGTGTGTGTGTCCATCCTCAGAGGCAGCAAAGGCTGTTGGCAGTACTTCAGCGTGCCGATGACGCCTCGCCGTTAAAGAAGGACTTTTTGAAGAGTTGGGTAAGAACACGGCAAACAAAACCCATAGGAGAACATCTCCCAGTACTGTGAAACAGACTCCCTTGACCTCACCAATCCATCCTGCGTCCTTCCAGCTGAAGGCCCTGCTCTCCATGGGAGACTCGGAGGGGGCGGCCCGAGTTGCCATGGCAGCCACCCAGCGCCACAGCCAATCGGTGGACGTGTGGAGCCTGGCCCTGCAGACGCTGATGCAGCTTGGGAGCGGTGACACGGGGAGGCTATTCCAAGAAGCCCTCACGCATGTGAATCCCAAGGTACACACACACTCAATGTGGGGCAGCTCTCTGGCCCAATTAATGTCCTATAGAGGATGAAGTTCCTCTACCAAGATTCCTTTTTCTTTTCTTTTTTGCAGCCGTTGTAAATTGAACTGGCTCCTTGTCACTAAGTTCTAATCGGTTGTGAATCTTCCTCCTTTAATGGTCTGGGGGTGGGGTCTGCCACCTAAAGAGGAACTTGTATCCTGAAGCGTGTTATACTCTGGTGGCTTTAACTGACCTGCCATACTGTTGCGCTGAACAACCTCTACTCTGTAGGAATGTGTGAGTTATTGTTGCGAGGGCGCTTTTGCAAGTCTCACCTCACGAGAAGTTGCTGTGTGCCAGGGATTATCCCTCACCCCATCCACCACCCTTCTACACACACACACACAGCTTGCCTAATAAACCCTGCCTCGATGTGACTGTTTATCTTGGGTGTGTATTGGGACACATGGTGGGCCCCACAGGGCTTCTCTCTGGAATTTGAAAGTCCTAAAAGGGGTAAAAAGAGCTGTCCGTTATCCATGTTCCCGGATCAGTGGGTCACATATGAGGAGAAGCGTCAGGGGGGAGGGATGAGTCTGGTGTGGAGTCATCCTGCCTGCTGATTGGTCTCTGTGTCTGACAGGAGAGTCTGCCGGTGTGGCAGCTCCAGGTGGAGTGGAGCGGGACATCCCAGAGTCCTGAAGAGACGGAAGCTCTGTTTCAGGTACGAACAAGTCAAAACGGGTCACCTTTTTATTGATCTTTTGTCATAGAGCTTAACATTTCATAGTGGCCTAGCCATTCAAATAAAACCCTTATTCCCTAAACGTGAAGTCCAGTCTTGGCTACGTACGTCAGCAACAGGGTTACATTCACATGGACAAGGCCGTAGCCTTGTTACTGTGTGACCGGACAAGACGAACTTTACGAAATCAATTATTTGTCTGCTTGCAGAAAGGTCTACTGTCGCCAGTGGCTGCTGTTGCCATAGAGATGAAGGAAAAATACCTTGAGTGGTCTTACAATGCTGGAGGCTACAAGAAAGCCAGAAAAGCCTTCACTAGGTACAAGCTAATGCTATTCAGTATAAATTATGCAACACAATCAACTGAGCAGTTGGTTATTATATAAATGTTGTCAAGTCTTAATTTTGTTTTAAACATGCATCAATGATAACTTTATAAATTGCATTTCCATGCATACTGTCCCTTTTCTCCTCAAACTGGATTTTTCATGTTTTACTTCAGTTTACATGAGAACCGGCCGTTCTCCAAGGCGTTCTTCACCAGAATGATCCAGATTGAGAAAGAACAAGTGAGTGTGCCGAGTCCCAACGAGTGAGCAAACGATGCAAGGCCCTATGGGAATGCACCGTCTCAAACCAACCCTTTGTTCAACAACACATGCTGTGGCTTAACCTACAAAAGCGACATTTGTTCTATCCATTGGCACGACTATTGGGCCTGTTGTCATGTGTCTTGTGTTGTCTGAGAATGCTGTCGAATGCTCGGGACTCCAGTTGCTAACCGCACCGATGTTTGTCGGTGTTTCAGGAATCTCCCAAGATGAGCAACCTGAGGGATTTGTTTGAGAGGGCCCTGAGGGAGTTTGGCTCCACAGACGACGGTGAGGAAAAAGGGGTTCAAAAAACAAATCCAAATCAAAACCTGCGCTCGTTCAAACAAGTACACCAACTGTGGGTTATTGCCGTGAGAAGCTAAACAAACACGGCAGATATCATTACATGGATCAAGCATGGTTTTACAAACCTGGTTCAAGTACTAGTACATGATCTCAAAGGCCAAAATGCCATTTCAATATGTGGGAAGAGCAGTTGAGATTTAACACGAATGTGTTCTTTTCCTCGCCAGGTCTGTGGCTGGACTACATTAGGGAGGAACTTGGACCCCTGGGCCAACCTGGGAACTGTGGGAAGATCCACTGGAGGGCCATGAAGATGCTTGAGGGGGAGAGTGTGGAGAGATTCACAACACAGTACACTTTACTGCAGACGGGACACATCTAGATCACAGATCTTGACCCCTGCAAGTTTCAGAGATGGACCGTTCCAACAGTGTCTTCATTGACAGCTGATAATGTTATGAGTTATACTGTAGACATTTGTCTTGAGTTAAAAACTGTATTTAACATTCAATTTTACAACATTTCTTATTCACTTATGACAATTCTACATCTGTTAAACATTTGAAACAAACTTAGATGCTGTTAACATTAAACAATCCTGATGTAAGTTTCTATCTGGAGCCTCTCGTACAGTACATTTACAGTCGACAGTAAGGTAAAAGACAAATGGGATCAAAAACATATCCAAACCAATCATGCAAAACTCTCATACAGTACAATAACCTTCGGCAGTACACAGTAGAACTGGTAGAACCAGTACACACATACAACCACCTGGTAAACATAAACCAAGTGAACCTTATTGGTTCTTACAGGGCCATTTTAGTTTGCCCTGAGCCATGTAGGACAGTGAGTCCACTGACCAACCAGTCCTGAATAAAGGAAGGCATCAAATACAGGCAGTTTCTCAGGAGTGAATAAGTGATCTATATCGTGGCAGACATTAGCATAGGGGGGGAAATGTTTCTTTAACCCTCGTGCTGCCTTCGGGTCACATGACCCAAAGGTTCATAACGAACCATCGTTGTGTTTACCCAATTTTACCCAATACAAAAACAAATAAAAATAATTTTCTTTTAACCTTCGCAATGTGGGGGGTCTGAGACAGCCCAACGGTTAAAAGAAAATGCTTCACTTTGTTTTTGTATGCGGTAAAGTTGTCGCAATACGACGGTGGGTCACAATGACTGATGGGTCAGAACGACCCGAAGATAACACAAGGGTTAAGACGCCTTACATTCTCTGTAAGACTGAATACTTATGTACTTTACTTTGCTAATTAAAACCAAATCATTTTCTTTTTAACAGTACACACCAGTACCTTTGCCTGTCACCTTTCAAAACCAACTGTCTTACAATTTCAGTATATTAGAAAATGTAATGAAACGGTTTACAAACTTGAACATTTCGATTGGTGCATATTTACTGTGTTTAAGGACACTTCGATACACACTTTCCTGTTACTCCAGTGATGCTGTCACACAGCTAATGACTACCAGGAAACACTTATAAACGTCCCAAATCTTAATTCAAATATTACAGTCATTTAAACTACTATTAATGTATGTTTCTTACACTTACAGTACAGGAGAGTTTTCCCCCCAACCTAGCAGACTGTGGTAACAGTTGCCCTAATTATCGTTAACCATTGTATGAAGAACAGCTGGAGAGTTTAAAGATGTCTTTGAGGAAACACACGCCACTCTAAATCTATTATGGAAGCCCTCAGTTCAAAACGGCATCCAGTCCCATGATGGTGCTCTCTCTCCTTCCTTCTCTCTTCCCTTCTCTATGCGTACATGCTAGTTAACCTCTTTACCTCCAGACCTGAGGGAGAAGAGAACAAAGCCATTCATATAGCAGAACCCTAGATTATAAAAAGAAAAACGGAGATCCCCAGTTTGCAGCTTCCCATGGCTCATACAGGCTAGAGAAGCAATTAGTGCAAACATGACAACAAAATAATGTTATTCCTTCCATCTGGAGAGTTGAACCACATGAGGCGTATTAAGGCAGAAATTGGGCTGTGAGCGAGGGAATCAGGATTAATTCAGTTACTTAACTCCATTGAGGAAAAGACTTCAGATGGAGGAGATGTGGAAAATCTGACATCCCTATTTCAAACTGGTACTGGGTTTACTTCTAAAGGAAACAGCTCAATGACATGGCTTTAAACCAGTCACTCATGAATGACTGAGTGTTCAGAACACACCCACACAAGAGTCAAGTAGCCAGACAAGCTGGTAGCCAGGTAGCCGAACCATTCTTCTTGACTGGTCATGGTCCTTGCATCCTGGTCTACAGTACCCTTCTTCTCCGAGCCAACATTGACGACCACAAAGCATTTCTTCCATCCGTCCTCTGTGCTTTCATTAGCTCGTCAAGCCAAAGCCCCGGTTACTGAAATCCCATCCGTCCCCCATCCGCGTCCGTTCTCCAGCTCCCCCGTGTCCCGTCTTCCTCCTCCTAGACCCTCAGTGGTTCCTAAACAGGATGTAGGTGAACAGCACCACCAGGGTGGCGGACAGCAGGCCTATGACGCACTGGTGGACCGTGATGACGTTCTCCAGCGCGTGGATGCGCTCCTCCATGGCGCTGGTGTGGATGTAGTCGTAGATGGAGGCCCCGATGCTCCACACCGCCCACACAGCGTCCACCACCGCCTTCATGGTGGGAGACACCATCGAGAGGGACCAGCCAGCATCCGCCGGCCAAGGCCCCAGCTACGCCACGCTCTCTTCGGGAGACAGACAGAGGCACAAATGGGCTAAATGAATGGCTCTCAGGTGGAAGGCTGGTCGACATGAGGATGTTTGTTTTGGATGCCAAACTAGCACAGGGAGCTGGGTGTTCAACACTACCTCCGGTGGTCTTGAATGACCCGTGTGCCTTTGTATCATATTGAATCGTTTTAATTTGCTACATGTGCTACAGTTATGAGAGAGGGAGGCTGTGATTGCTAAAAGAGAGTTAAGTAATGTTAGTTCTGTATCGTATTATGGAGGCCATATTCCCCTCTCATCCTAGCACCTATCCCGACGTTTCTTTCCACGTCCCTTTAAACATCATAGACGTATGCGTCATTTAAATTATTAGGCCTCTCATCTGCAGCTATTGAGTCAGAGGTTCATTTGAGACTCATTTGATTAAAAGTGGGACATAAAGCCATAACAACATAGCTGCCATGAATATGAACCATCCTTCTTAACTTCATTGCCTTGTAACATGACAACCATTGGAACAATAAATGCATTTGGTGGTCAAAGCAACACATCAACACACTGTCTATTTGTGTATTGTCCATTTCCTGCCAAAGTTCGCATGTGAACCGCGATTGCGACAACTAGCACATTTTTAGCCTAATAGCTTACTCACCGAGAGATTGCCAAAGTTAATACAATCGCTGTCGGAATAAGAATGTACATTCGTACCGCTGTAGTTCCTCGAAAATGCTTGGGCTTTATTCCCCCCAAACAAACCGGTATTGCTGTCTCCGTATTCTGAACCGGTGACAATTGATGCTGTTGCAGAGCGTCACCGCTCACGCAAAGTAGGGCGTGATCTGAAAAGCCTTAACTCGGTGTTTGTGAGTTCACTATTCTATAAATCTTCTGAACCCAAATCGTACTCTAATAAACATCCATCCAAGGTAGATACAAACACGTAGCCTAGCCTATGGGTTCATATGGACAAATCATTGAAATTCAAAAATGACGTCTTTATTTTATACTTTCCCTGTAATAAAACTGTCAAGACATGGTACACACACTTAAGCCACTGGGAGTCGCAGTACACCACGAAAATGTCCAACAGTCTATGAGACGGTGAGATATGAACCTACCTTTGTTGTAAACTGGTAATGAACAATTATTTTAAGATGTTGCTACAAATGTCAATTAATAAGTGGAATGAAAAGTTTCCATACGTCTATGTTTTCTTAGATATGACCAATTATTGCTTAGGTTTATTTAACTCCATACCTTGGGCTACTGCGCAAAAACGCCAGACCTTAAATCGTGATTGCATCTTGAATGTAAACGTGTGTTTTGTAAGTCGTTTTTATTGTTAGTAAGTAATATTTAAGATAATCTTGCATTGATGCGCCAAATCTTGGCGAAGGAAACCTATAATTGGAGACGAGTCGGAGTGACGCGCTCAAAATAACCAGGTTACCACTTAGCAGAAGTCCATTTTGGGGAGGTCCCAACACGAGGGCGCAACACCATATATCATATCCTTCCAGCTCTGGGTGATGTCGTGGTCATATAGCCTACTGCAACATGGCAATAACATCAACGTGTCTCTTTCCAGAATGGATATTTCAGGGATTGACGCTGGTGTGTGCACACGAGGTTGCTTGGACCGGAGAACATGAAATGTATCCGAGATTTCCATTAGGCTGTGGGGATAGCTTAACCTGGCACAAGTGCTCCTCTGTTGCCTCTTAGTTATTTTTGAAGACATTTCCACATTATGTCAAAAGAAAATGCAGCAATTCGTCCCAAAGGATAATCTTACTAAATATGGGATTCGTGCAATACCAGCGCAACTGATCAAAAAAAGAGGGGCGGTGGTTGAGTGATGAGCAGAGAACTTCAACTTCGCACGCAGCGACGTTCTCTCCGACAGTCTTCTGCGCGAAGTCATCTTGCCGGACAAGACAAGGGATGCAGATACCAACGCGTTTTGTGTCTGAGTTGAACATGTCTGTTAACATTGGACATAAAGGTAAATACGTAACGCATCCAGACACTACCACAATTGCACATTTTAGAATGTAGGCTTTCTCAAGATTCCAAATGATTTTTGCGCCTGACAGTTTTGAGTTGGATACGGAAGTAGGCTATAGCCTATCGATCACGTTGGAAAGGATGCTTTTTGAGGCTGTATGTTCGGGTCCCTTGATTTAAAAAAAAGTCTTAAAAATCTTAAAATGTGTGCGTTAGAAGTTGGGTCTTTGCGGGCAAGGTGAGTCCTCATTCATTCAACTGGCCTACAAAGTCCCAGTTTCTGGCTCATGTAACCAGCAAGTTCAGAAGGCAGGCTATTGCCTTGCCATCGACAGTCATAAATGTGGCATTCCTGTACAAACAGTAATACATTTCTCAGCAATAATATAAAACCCCCGGGAGAAAACAAACTTGGAGGCCAAAAGCTTGAGGCCTATTAAGCTTGAATAAATAATCTCTAACTTTCACACTAATATTGAAAAACAAATATTGATTGGTGACTCATCCAAAACGTATTTTGAATAGCTGAATTTCTTTCTTTCTGTATACTTCAGGCTTTGACACCATATTAACTTTGAAAGGACAGTAAAAGCTACTTAAGTCCTAAGAAACCATTTTTGAGTAAATGTAAATTGGGTTAAAACTGGAGGGGGATGAGGACAAACAATGATCTATCTTAGATTTTTTTTTTTTAAACAATGTTGTTATTTAACAAGTGTCAAGTCAAGACGAAGTCATATTCGCCTGTTTCTAAATCGGTCTGGACCACAGGATACCAAACATGCCCGACTAATGAATTTAGCATCTTGACACTAAGTGCTTTATGTAATTAATATAACTGATGGTGACATCTACATGCTGAAAGGACACATAGGTTAGACATTCACTGACGCACATGTTGTGCAGTATTTTAGTCGAAAACATTTATAACTGCTAAAATATATCTGGCAACAACCAACATCGAGTGTAATACATTATACATTTAAAGAAAAATAGGCTATAATACATCTTACTGTACATAAATTAACTTCATTTGTATCAACAATTTTTTTTAAATAAAGAAGTTGTTTATGTAGGTCTACTTGTCGCTTGCATAAACACATCAGTGGCAACCAATACGTTTTTACAACCTTACTATTTCAAGCTTGTGTTGTCACTAAGCTGCTACAGTTGCCAAATGTGCATCAGCTCCGAAGGGTGTAAATATACCAATAACAAAATGTAATCAACAGTTTTATATCAGTCAACTACTGGCATTATTAACAAGAAACAATACGGACACACCAATTGTTAAACTTCTTCAGTTATTAATACAATTAAACCGAAGGGAAAGAAAACACAAGTTGTGATAAAGTCCTCCCACTCTCCAGGCTGAAGCCTTTGTGAGTGACTGTGGGAGTTCTCAGGGCCTAAAACCAGGGAAGCTCTGGAGGCAGGTAGTACTAGGCCTGGTTTGAATAAGCAGAGTAGAACATTTGGGAGATCTGGGATAGTCACCAAGTGTGCTGATTATAGCTGAGATATTAAACAGTGCTTGTTGCTACTGCCTGCCAAGCCTCACTCAATGGCATTTCGCATTAACACGGGGTCCAAACAGACAGATCTTGCCACTCTAACACATTGAGTGTTATTGCATACACTTGTTATTGCCCTTAAACAGGGCTGTAGCAGGCTCTGGAAAACAACACGGCTGGTTTGAAAGCCCTACCTTCGTGAGTGTGTGTCTCCTTGTTTACTTAGTCAGGCTACCGAGTTCACTTGGGTCCGTAAGTAAGAATGCCATAATTAGAGATAATATATTGTCCTTGCATCACAACATTTACTACAATAAATACCACACTTCTGCTAATCCAGTTGACTCATGTTTTAACTTTTCTGCAAATGCCAAATGCTTAAAATGAATAAATAATCACAATGGGACACCTTCTCAGAAAACTGCTCTGAACTCATTCAACCCCTCCTGAAATGTCCGCACAAATCCCAATAAAGCTTGTCCATTGTAAATACACAACTTATAAACATTGGCCACGTACGCCGCTGCCTTTGTGTAAAAATCTCTTATCTGAAACTCCTCGCATGCTGGCAACCTCTACGGTGAGTTTGGTCACCTTTTGTGGTTGCCAGTGGCCTACCACGGTTGATCTGATGCCCAATCTGTGTACCCCGTACGAGCCAACAATTGCTCCAGTTCAACCTCAGAACCTTGGAATGAGACTTTAGAGAAAGGGAGAGATCGAGAGAAAGAGGAAAAAAGGCAGCAAGAAAAATGAGGGACTTTTAGGGGCAGCTGTGTTTTATTAACCCAGTCATAATGCCCCTAAAAATCCTTATTGCTCTTGCAATGGTCAACAAAGTCTCCTGTTGCAACATGCTGTTGGCTATACAATACCAGCTACATTCAACCCAATGCACTTCGAAGCCAAGGAAACAATAGACAAGCAGTCAATTGAGTATTACAGCCTTTCCTAACGGCGTATGGATAGTCAATACATTATTTTAACCCCACCCACCCTCAAAAATGCTACCGTACAGAAGGTTCTGATCCATGTGTTGGGCCAGCGGTCATAGTAAACAAAGCGTGACGTCATAATCGCAGGAAGCAGCAGCCAGAACTTCCATGTTCGGCCATCAAAAGTTCACAGCATGTTCAAGGTGTAGATTCACATCATGCTCAAAGAATTGGGTAGGAATGCAGACACGAGAGTACATTTCCCCTAGACAGATTTAAGCACATCTCCCTTGCTAATGATACCAATACACCCTTCAGGCAAGCCTTATACTGTCATTATCTTTCCCCCCCTGGTCTCTCCATTGTTCAACATGCAGACAAGTGAGCTTCATGTCCTTCAGTGTCTTGACATTGCACCAAGACACAGACAGACAGACATACAGGAAGCTTCTGATCCAGGCTGAGGTGTGGTGGTGTCGGGGTGGGGCCGGGAGAAAGGACAACTCATCATTGGTTGGTCGGCGAGCAAGTGAGTCATCCACGGAAAGCTATTGACCGATTTTCCCCCGTGGGATCGCCACGGACCAGGAAGGATCCTCTTCTCCGCCACAGGCGAGGGTTAGGAAAGTGTGGGGCTCGCTGGTTGGATGACTCAGGGCTAACACACCACAGCCAGGGAGGGGAGGATGGAGGATGAGGGGGAGGGAGGGAGAGGAATTACTCATCAGAGCATGTGGAATCTCATACGGCTATCACAGGACTGACGGGCTGTGCTTCCCCTTAGCTACTGCAGACAAGTTCCCCCTCCAGGCCAAGACGACTTACAACCAGCTTATCCTTCCTTTCAGATCGCAGCATAATTTACACCGGAAAGAGAACGAGCCTGAGAAGCTGAACTGATGAGCTTTCTATGGTATCTTTCAGCGTCCATAAACTCCTTAACCTTTAGGCCCCTGGAGCCAGGCAGCATGTGCTGGGTGAACATAACTGGTTTCTCCGGTATTTAACCCTTGTGTTATCTTCGGGTCATTCTGACCCATCAGTCATTGTGACCCACCGTCGTATTGCGACAGATTTACCGCATACAAAGACAAAGTGAAGCATTTTCTTTTAACCGTTGGGCTGTCTCAGACCCCCCACATTGCAAAGGTTAAAAGAAAATTATTTTTATTTGTTTTTGTATTTGGTAAAATTGTGTAAACACAACGATGGTTCGTTATGAACCTTTGGGTCATGTGACCCGAAGGCAGCACGAGGGTTAAGTGCCGTGGTAAGGCCGCTTACCGGACAATAGTCTCCATTGATGATGGATGATCATGAGTATTATCCTGGATTAAATCAGTAGTACCGCTTTTGAAATGGTTTCAAAGTGTCGCGCCAAGTTTCAGTGCAGATGCGTTTGGATATGGATTCGCAGCAAGTCGGTGCAGGTTTCAGCCGAGCACTTAAGTGAAGAAATGTTGGCAGCGCCGTCAGATGTATCTCTTCAGACATTTTCAAAAATTTCAACAATTGTTTTGAGGACTGGATGATGTGTTTGTTTGGGGGGGGGGGGGGGGGTTTAGACGTCTCGTTCCTCCAGTTTCTCAGTTCCTCAAAGTCAAGTGATGGATCTGCTCAGGGAGTTGACCTCTGGGAGGTCAACTCAACAAAGCATTGTTGAGTGGCGACAAACACAGATAGTCTAAATGGGGCTGGTGAAAGAGCTTGCCTGCATGACATGCACCACAGGTTTCCTTTGTCTGCGGTGCATGTGGACCCTTCTGGTCCTCAAAACCTGCAGATGGGTCGGATGTGAGTGTTGATAGGTGGACAAGCAGTTAAAGGTGTGGGGTGTTCCGGGGTTCCCACAGTGCGCGTGTTATCCAGAGGGCGCGAGTGGGTCTGTCGCCATGCTAACATGTGCAAGTGTGCAACCAGTGTGTGGTGTCTGGCGAATTGGCACGGGTTCTCTGCTATGTGAGCATGTGTATTTAATACTGTTGGCTTATAGCACGCAGACTTGGAAAGTGGGGTTCCCAGTAACACGGAGACATGACTCAACAAGAGCCCCTCCTCCCCTCCCTTTGTGTGACGCCTTGACATTAGCCCCACGCCTCTTCCAACAGACTAACTGAGGGTGCTGTTAGGGTGTGGGCTGAAACCGTTCCAGCACTCAAGGAACCACTCAAATCTTACTCAAACACACCACACAAAGACAAGAGGGCAAGAAATTGGAGCAGACATTCCCTGTGTGTATCCCCCTGCCTTTTAGATGATGAATTCTCCCGACCTGATTTCAGCCAATCGCTTTCCAAGATCTGACTTATTCAGGACAAAAGTATCTAGAAGCGGGTAATCAAGCACTGTATCTCAATGGTCATTTTCTCAACCAATTCTCAGTCATCTGAAACAATGATCATATCATCTGAAATCTCAACCTCAAACAACTGTCACTATTTAAGTCCCTTAAAATAGCCTGATTGCGGTTTATCAGAGAGTTTATGGATTTTTACCCTTAACAGATAGCGGACTAGCATCAACAAAATCATCTACATTTAAACAGCAGGCAACAATTTGAGCCACTTCATCTGAAATTGAAATCTTATACAGTATACGGCCATTATAAACAACTAAAACAGCAGGTAAGCGTTGAGCGAAAAGCTAAGTTTAGGTGGGGGGTGAAAAGGTCTTTATAAACATAGGGTTCAACTCTTAGGCTATCCCCCTAGTTGAGTATGTAGAATATCCAACACACACACACAAACTAAACTTAGATCTCAGGACTTGAGGCTGTGTACCCTCTATCTTTACTGTGCACTGCTCATGAATGCACTGTTTACTTATATAATGCCAGATCACTTGTTGGAGTTGAAGGTTCCCTTGGCAACCAAGCATAAACTGAATGCAAGTCCACCTCGTACTGTTGGTCCGTGTAAGCATGTTTGCCAATAGACAGACCTCATGCATTGACTGTGTTGGCATGTGTAGAACTCTATTTCGGTTAGCTAAGCTGTGAGGTGGTCCTCACTGAGAAAATAGTCCCTATTCAGCACAAATATTTTGGAAAACCATTCTTAGACGGGTCTCTTCGCTCCTTTCCTTGCCAACCAGCCACAGGGGTGCTGAAAGACTTGTAGTTGTATTCTGGCTGTTTGGGGTCAACGAGGCATGTTAGCAAACTTTTCTAAGACTCTCCTTGCATTGCAAAACCCATCAGTTCAGTTCTGAATGTGTTTTGCAACATTATCCCTTGTGTAGAGTGATGGTTATTTGTCTGTTGGATTGTCACGTGTGTGACAATCCAAAAAGTAAGTTGTGTGGTAAGGGATTGGCAGATATATTTAGCAAGCATACTTCATTTTCCGTTAATCATGGGAAATGTTACGTCTTAATTTCTCTCACCTTGAGTCTGGGCTAGAATTAAGCCATCGATTTATTCACATTTTTGTGGCTTTCTCATTGGCCAAATGGGGTTGGCAAAAAAACATGTTGACTGATTCAGTCAAATCTTTGGATTGTCTCTACATCCCTCAATGGTGCAAAACCATGCAAACCCAAGCTAGGCCTCTCAACCAAACTTGCTTCTTCATGCTGGTCAATGGATAGGGCATTAGAAGTAGGATAGCACACCTCCCTAAAAATAACATCAGCAAAGCGAGGTCTTCCACCTTCACGGAAACCGAAAAAGGACCCGAGTCAAGTTATTCAGTGAACATTATTATAGCTATTTTCTTTGTGTTGGGGAGAACCTCCATCTTATTCTGTGCATGTGTGTTGGGATGAAACCATTTACTACTGGGTTTAAAAGAGATATCTCAGATATGCGTATCTGAGGAGCATGACTAATCATACAGGATGAACAAATACTTGTTTCATCTTGGCATTGGAATGATGGTTGCCGAAAGATTTCAGGCTGACCTTGTTTGACCCTAGGCCAGCTATGCTTGTGTGGAGGCCATCCAAATCCAAAACTAACAGTGCCCATATTTTGGTAAGATACTTTACATCTGTAACCCAAATATCTACTGTATTTTCATGACACCTAATGTCTTATATGGGTGTATAGCGCCTTTCGATGCCCCTTTTTCTTTCCTGTTTTTCTACGAATCTTTGTCTTGGCTAATGTCCTGTGTATACACCACAGGGACCAGAGGCAGGCACGAACACATGCACGCGCACGCACACACTCTCTCTCACACACACACACACACACACAGTAGTGTTTGGGGATGGCTTTTAGAGTGTCTAAGGTTGACTGGCAGTCTTATGGCCATCTTGGCCTGCCAACTTAACTTCACCAGTTAAGTCCTTAACCAAAATGTTACATTTAGAATCCTGTCTTAATTCATTTTAAGATTCAAACTCGTCATGTTGTTGTCCTTGTTTGAGTTGACATCATCCATTTTTTTCACCATTTGAATGAGACCAGGCTTAAAGTTTTGTTTCAAGCAAGGCCAGAAGAACAGCTTGTAAATCGAGACTAATATTAATGCAGCAGGCCTTTTTGTGTGTAAGAGCTGTGAAGAGCCTCCGCCATATCCAATCAATCATCTTGTTATTAGAAAAGATGTACTTAATGGGATAAACACATCATCTGGTCTCAGAGCTGGAGGGAGAAAAAGTGATGGAGAGTAAACTGAACCAAACTCTGTGAACTGCCTCCTTGGTGAACTCCCAGAAGAAAGCCTATTCGAAAAATAGAGACGGACGCACGTGATATTGATGAGGAGAGAAACATTAACACATCCGTCAGCTATGTCCATTGGATATTTAAAGGGCTCGTCAGACACCCTTGTTAAGTCTAAGGGAAACGTCTGAGAAATGCTTTGAAAGATTTTAGACGGCTGCATTTTAATAACACCGATGAATATGACAAAACACCTTCCCACACACTATTGCTGAGTGTCTGCTAAGGTGTTGATATAAGCTTGGCGCCGAGACACAAGACGCTGCAACCAATTAGCATACAGAGTGATTTGGGGTGTAGCCTTGCTTGCCCTTTGCTAACAATAAGGACATTAGCATTGACAGACTTTTCTCTCACTTGATATGGCTACTATATCCGTTTGTTTCGTTAACTGTATTTCCACTAGTTGCTGAGCTAGCTAACTGTCCATGGCCAATGCTTTGTTTGTGATCTGGGCCTGCTACACTGAGATTCACCAGCTAGCTAGCCAGGTCACAGGCATGAACTTAATTAAGTGGTCACGGTCTAGTTCCTGGAACCAAACCAGAGTAGTGAGAAAACAGACTAGGTTTTTTTTCTTTTTCTGTCCTCTCTTCTCCCTTTCTCTCTTTTACACAGCGGGAACAATGAGTCAGATCTCCACCCTGAGAGCTTGGTCGTGGACGTGTGGTTGATTGGCAATGGGAGTGAAATAGCTTCATTCCTGGTTTATTTGCGGGTCCGACAACAGTCATTGACTCACGGCGAGGAGGAGTGGGAGCTTTTCCTTACCTCATCATTACTTAAAATGTGAAATGAGCAAGCAAGGTGCGGCGTCGGCTGGTAAAGTACAGTGAAACGCTGTGATGCTAACCTGTGTTTACTCCGTATGGGCTCCTGAAGAGATTCTTATGTGTTTACTGTATGCACCTGCCCACCAAAGTCAATTGCTTGTTGTGTAAACTACTCGGCGATTAAAACGTCTTCTGATTCGGAAAAAAGAAACCCTTTTTAAACGTCTTAAACTGTAATTTACCATGTGTTACTGAAATTGACCAAGCGTTACTGTATATCTACTTAATATTGCAACACTACGTATCACCTTATATTTTCCCTTATCTAACATGCAACTGGCACCGTTTTTTCTTTTATGACTTAGGACAAATTAAAAACGACTACATTGGAAATAGATGAATTGGACTTCCCCGAGAGGCTGATAATTGCTGCTGTGAGTTAACCCTCGTGCTGCCTTCGGGTCACATGACCCAAAGGTTCATAACGAACCATCGTTGTGTTTACCCAATTTTACCCAATACAAAAACTTAAAAAAATTTTTTTTTTCTTTTAACCATTCCAATGTGGGGGGTCTGAGACAGCCCGACAGTTAAAAGAAAATGCTTCACTTTGTTTTTGTATGAGGTAAATTTGTCACAATACGACGGTGGGTCACAATGACTGATGGGTCAGAATGACCCGAAGATAACACAAGGGTTAAGAGAGAATGCCTGCCTCATATTTAGAACGATGGACACAAGTGGTAGGACAAGCAGGAGCTAGGTGAAGCTCGCCTGTCCTCTTCTCCCATCCTCATTTCTCATGCAGCTTCCTGGTATGTGGGTCACACCATGAATTTGTGTGCGCGTGTGTGTCTCCGCTCCTGTGTGTGTGTCTCCGCTCCTGTGTGTGTGTGTGAGTGAGTGTGCGTGTGAGAGATAAGAGACACTGTATTTCAGAGTGACCCGCTGGCCTGCTCGCTCCCATCAACAGTGAGCCCCCAACCCTGGGTCCAGGCAGGGAGGCAGGATGTTTTGGATGGGGGGGCTTTAGGCCCAGGCATTCTCAGTATCTGTCACCCAACTCCCATAGATCACCGACGCACAGGACGGGAAGTGTGTGCGAGGACGCGCGCGCGCGCGTGTGACTCTGTTTCCTCCAAGCAGGTTACTGCTACTCCAGTAACACACATTTACCCACATTTCAAGCGTTACGTTTTGCCTCTGCTGTGCATGATCGCGTATCACGCAATTTCAATGTAAGGAATCCCACGGTTTTGGATGACAAATC